>NC_044912.1:11258562-11561975 GCF_001633185.2 Quercus lobata
CATTAGATCTATTCCTGATGTTATTGGGGTGGTCATTCAAGCAAGGGTTGCATTTACACGTATCTTGAAATTTCTCGAGGCACCAGAGCTGCAGAGCACAAATATACAGAGGAAGACCAATGTGGACAGTGTAAATGACACCATTTTAATCAAGTCTGCCAATTTCTCATGGGAAGAGAATTCATCAAAGCCGACGCTGAAAAACATAAATCTGGAGATTAGACCAGGACAAAAGGTGGCTATATGTGGAGAAGTTGGCTCAGGCAAATCAACCCTTCTTGCAGCAATTCTTGGTGAAGTTCCACTCATTCAGGGAACTGTGAGTTCTTGCTGCTCCTTTCCTTTCTTTTTAATTTTACATAATAGATTTCAACCTTTGCAGAGTTGTCTCTTATCTTATGTTTCCCTGCACTTCTATTTCCTGTCAAGAGTAAATCCTCTAATCAGTTTAGCATAGATATGATGTTGTCCTATTACACATTCCAAAAGATCAAAAAGTATCAACCATGATGAATCTGGTTTCATCATTTGAATTTTCAGACTCAAATTTATGGGAAGATTGCCTATGTTTCTCAAACGGCATGGATCCAGACAGGGACGATACAAGAAAACATTTTGTTTGGGTCTGAAATGGACAGTCAAAGGTACAGAGAAACACTTGAAAGGTGTTCACTGGTAAAGGACCTTGAGTTGCTTCCCTATGGTGATCTCACTGAAATAGGGGAGAGAGGAGTTAATCTGAGCGGTGGTCAAAAGCAGCGAATTCAACTTGCTCGTGCTCTTTATCAAAATGCTGATATATACCTCATGGATGATCCATTTAGTGCTGTTGATGCACAAACTGCCACAAGCTTATTCAATGTAATCACTTTTTTCTAAAAGTATGCAATGTCTTGTTTGTTCAACTAATAGCTTTATGTGAAAACTAACTTATACTTTGGCAGGATTATGTTATGGAAGCACTTTCTGGGAAGACAGTTTTACTTGTAACCCACCAAGTTGATTTCCTGCCTGCATTTGATTCTGTTCTGGTCAGTATTCTAATTTAAGAACTCTCCTCAAAATTCTTCATTATTTCCCTTGCAATCTTTGTGATAAATCTAATGACTTAAAAGTTATGAATTGGCTGGGGGTTATTAGTCCTCTGGCTACCACATCATTCTGCTTAAACACATCCAACCTAGCAGTTTTTTATTTATTTTTAATCATGAGATGCTTTATAGAAAGGGTGAGACTCACAGATTTACTATTACCTGGTGAAGTCAGTTATTACTAACAGACTAAGCTCACTCAACACTTGTTTATATGGTATTTCATGTTAATAAGTTCTTAAATTTATCAAGACTAAGAAATCTCAAAGCTTCCATGTCTACATTATTTAATCAAAAGCCTCTGATTTCTGTCTGGTGACTCTTGCCACCAAATGCCCATAAAAAATATTTCAGATTGATTTTCCAGTTTATCAATATGCTCATACACCACAGGTGAATGGAATCTCACTCTTCTTCCAATGTCCTTAAAAGTTGCACCAATAAGAAGACTTAATAACTAAGTAAGAGTGAATAGATAATTGGATTTAACTTTTCTTGTATGTAGTTTGTTTTTTTATAAATATTATTGCTAATCAAACCTGTCAATCAACACAATCATCCTAAGTAAGTTTGACACTATTGACAGTTGATGTTAGACGGGGAAATCCTACAAGCAGCTCCTTATCATCAATTATTGGCCTTAAGCCAAGAATTTCGGGATCTTGTCAATGCACATAAAGAGACTGCTGGTTCTGATAGGCTTGCAGATGTTACTGCTGCCCAGGGAGTTGGAACAGTTGCGAGAGATATCAGGAAGACTTATGTAGAGAAGCAATTTAAAGGATCTAAAGGAGACCAATTGATCAAGCTAGAGGAGAAAGAAATTGGAGACACGGGATTTAGACCTTATCTACAATATCTAAATCAGAACAAGGGGTTCTTGTACTTCTCCATGGCCAGTCTTTGTCACATTATATTTGTGACTGGTCAGATATCACAGAACTCTTGGATGGCTGCTAATGTTGAAAATCCCAATGTTAGCACATTGCGGTTGATAACGGTTTACTTGCTGATTGGAATTTCCTCAACACTATTTTTGCTAGGTCGGTCACTTTTTTCAGTTGTTTTGGGTCTTCAATCATCAAAATCTTTATTTTCACAGCTACTTAACTCCCTCTTTCGTGCACCAATGGCTTTTTATGACTCCACGCCTCTGGGAAGGATACTTAGTCGGGTATGAATCTTGATCAGAATCTGTGTTCAGAGATCAAAGAGATTTGTGAAACTAACATGGTTTATCATTTTGTTCTTGTCTAGGTCTCATCTGATCTGAGTATCGTCGATCTTGATGTCCCTTTCTTCTTTATCTTTGCTGTGGGGGCTACCACTAATGCTTATGCCAATCTTGGAGTTCTGGCCGTTGTTACCTGGCAAGTTCTGTTTGTCTCCATACCAATGCTTTTTCTGGCAATTCTCTTACAGGTAACACCATAAACATTTCAATAAAAAATTCCTACTGGACGAAGTTTTCCTTCATTTGACTTAGATATTTCTCACATAAATAGTGTTTTTATTATTGATAACGAGAATAGATGATGAACTTTAGTCCAATCTCGAATGCATGCTTACAAATTTAGATGTTTGAATTGCTTTGAATTAGGAACAGTTCAAAGTGAAATCAAGAGATTAAAGCAATCTGACAAAGTCAGGATGCCACCGAGTAAAATGAGGAAGAGTTTTGGTGTAATTCTTATATTACAGGAAATCATAAATATTCTCCGAGTTATGTAATATTACTAAGTTTTAAACATAAGCATTGCTTTTAATATTACTGAATAATGAATAGATTTTCCTTTCTTTCTTGTCTGATTATTTTGGCCTCTCTCTTTTCATGGAGTCATATATTTTGTTTACTTATTCTCTGTGCAATGGATAAAGAGATATATAAATTATTTGAGATTTTTGCAAAAAGCTTGAAAACTAGAGAATAGTGTTCATCTGAAAGGATCAATTGTATACTAGCCACTGCCTTCATCTCCCGTTCCCTGAACTGGATTCTTCTTCTTCTTCTTCTTTTTGTGTGTGTGTGATGTGGAAATATTTATTTTAATCCTCATTGATATGAAGAAGTTCTAATTGTTGGAATTCTTAATCTACAGAGGTATTATTTTTCATCAGCAAAAGAGTTTATGCGGATCAATGGCACAACCAAGTCCTTCGTAGCAAATCATTTATCTGAGTCTCTAGCAGGAGCCATGACTATAAGAGCTTTTGAGGAGGAAGACCGATTCTTTGCAAAGAATCTTGAACTGATTGATAGAAATGCTAGTCCTTTTTTCCATAGTTTTGCAGCAAATGAGTGGTTGATCCAAAGATTAGAAACACTTAGTGCAGGTGTTCTTGCCTCTTCAGCACTCTGCATGGTTTTGCTTCCTCCCGGAACTTTTAGCTCTGGTGAGTTTTACCTTGAAGAGTTATTTTTTCTATCTTTAACGATTTACAGTTCTTGTATAGATGCATCAATTTATTGGGGATGGTTTTTTAAATACGCTTGTGGAGTTATATTGAGCTGTAAAATATGCGTATTAGATTCTTTATGACAATTTCTCCTTTTATTGCAGGATTTATTGGAATGGCACTTTCTTATGGTCTTTCATTAAACATGTCACTTGTCTTCTCAATTCAAAATCAGTGCACTTTAGCAAATTACATCATTTCTGTAGAAAGGCTAAATCAATACATGCATATACCTAGTGAGGCTCCTGAAGTAATAGAAGGGAACCGGCCTCCAACAAATTGGCCATCTGTGGGTAAAGTTGAGATACATGATTTGCAGGTAAATATTTTTTTTTGATTTAATGTTAAAATTAAAGAAGGTTCTTATGCTGAGATTCTAAGAATACCAATGTTAAAACAGATTAGATATAGGCCTGATGCACCACTTGTTCTTCGGGGGATCAGTTGCACATTTGAGGGAGGGCACAAAATAGGTATTGTTGGTAGAACTGGCAGTGGGAAGACCACTCTCATAGGTGCTCTATTTCGTCTGGTGGAGCCAGCTGGAGGGAAGATTATAGTAGATGGAATTGACATTTCTATGATTGGACTTCATGATCTTCGCTCGCGTTTTGGTATAATACCTCAAGATCCTACTCTTTTTAATGGGACTGTGAGATTCAATTTGGATCCCTTGTCTCAACATTCTGACAAGGAAATATGGGAGGTAATTCTCCAATTCTTTTCTACCTGTGGTTGCTTCTGTATCAGTAGGTCTAGCTTTGGTTGAAATTTCTTCTGTATAAAAATAGTCTTTTTGTTTGTTTGTTTATTTCATGGATCAAATATTAAAGTGATAATGTTGACTTGAAGGTTCTTGAGAAGTGTCAACTGGACGATGCTGTCAAGGAGAAAGAAACGGGCTTAGACTCCTTAGGTAAGGCTTTGTTATTTATGTTGTTTGCACTTGCTTTTGGTTATGATCACCAGTGATAACTAACAACTAGTTTTTCAGTTCTGGAAGATGGATCAAATTGGAGCCAGGGGCAACGGCAATTATTCTGTTTGGGGCGTGCACTTTTGAGGAGAAGTCGGATATTAGTGCTTGATGAAGCAACTGCATCAATTGATAATGCAACAGATACGATTCTGCAGAAAACAATCAGGACTGAATTTGCTGATTGTACTGTGATTACAGTGGCCCACAGGATACCGACAGTGATGGATTGCACAATGGTTCTTGCTATTAGTGATGGTGAGTTGCATTAATTACCTTAACCATCATCAATAGAATATTCCTTATGTGTGCATGATATGAACCTTCATTTTTGCTTCAATGTCTTTCATAATTTTGATGTTAGGTAATCTTATTCTGTGAAGTTTCTAGTCCATATTTATCTAACTGAAACCTGGTTTTTTTACTTAATCCTTTGAGTATATTTCAAGAATCCTTCGAGTTTATTTCGTGAGAACTTATAAAGTGTAGAGGATTTGGTAGACGAGATATTATTGGATTATCATTTTAAGAAGGTTGATCTGATTATGATTTAATTATAATTTACCTGATTTTGTTTAGTTCAGAAAATAAGAAAGTCCTTGTGGCTTTTTTATTTTGGGAGGGAGGAAGGGGGGGGGGGGGGGGGGGGGGAATTATACACAGGTTAGTATCGACTTGTAGGATCAATGAGCAGATGGGTCATGCTGCAGTTTCTCCACTTTCTTGATGGTGCTTGTCAACTGTATGTGCAATTCATATTGTAAGGAACAAGCTGATGTTATTTCACCTTTTAAGTAAACAAGAAGCCATATAATCATAAAGAAAATGATAGTCATGTAAACCAGTTAACTTTGTGGTGAAATGTTTAAGTTCAAATGTTTTGAAGGAAATATTTCCATTCTATTTCAGGGAAAATAGTGGAGTATGATGAGCCAATGAAGTTAATGAAGAGAGAAGGTTCACTGTTTGGGCAGCTTGTCAAGGAATACTGGTCTCATCTTCAGTCTGCAGAATCACATTGAATCACTGAGCTTTTGTTTCTCAGGCTTGGTGACAATCAAGATAAAAAAAAAAAAGGTACAAGTAGGAGGTAGGATGATATGGCAATATCACTGGGGTTGTAGTCTATAGAGCGACAAGAAGAGGTTGCAAGGCCACACTTATAGAATGTGTAATGTAACTAGTTGTATTCATATGTCATGCTTCCTTATTCCCAAAAGGCAACGAGTTCATGAGAAATTCAAAAAGCTCTACCTTTACAAGTTGAATTCGCCACCTTGATATAGACAGTTTTATTCAACCATGCACCTTTGTGTTGATCTCACCTGACCGCATAGGGTCATGTAGAAAGCTTTTAGAGCCAGCTATGCGTTACGGTTGAGCCAGTACAATGCCATTTGCGTCCTTCCTAAGTTTCAAAAGACTGATGATGTTCTAATTCAATGTAACACAATAACTCCATTCTGAGTTTAGCATCGGTTTCATTTCACATTGTATGCATTGAAGCAACCACAATGTAGCAAATAATAAAAGATTATTGTAAGTTAGCTGTACTTGTATTACTTGCATGTACTCCAAATAAAAGTGTCTTACTGTAAATCTTTTGTACTCCCTTTCATGATCTCAAATTTTGACAATGTTCATGTTCTCATCTCTATTTAGGATCCATGAGCCTTCTTTTTTATTTGAATTGGAGGAATTATGTGGTTGGTGCTATTAAAAGAAAATTTTGATATTTTTGCTGATGCAAATTATGATGAATGCCTTGGTGGCTAGAGCTTGATTCTTCAAATTTCAAAAGGGTATTTGTACTCATTTTGTTTTGAGAAAAATTGTATTTTGTTGACTTGAAAAATGAGGTTTTAAAAAGGAAATTTTGTGGGTTTAGCTGGAAGGTTGTAGGGAATGGATTTTTTTTATATTAGTGGTTTAGGGGGAGGAATAAAATCCTGTCTCACTTTATGTGTTCTACTTCATGCTCTTCTTCACGCTATTGTTAATACAACTAACAACAACATTTTTCTGGAGTAGCTAGAGTTTATTACATAATATAAACAACAAGTAGCCTGTAATACAATGTCGAATTTGATTTATACGAAACCTTTCAATATTGTAAAAGCAATGAATTAGTTGGATTTTATTTTGTTATTTTTAGAATTAAAGTACAATGCGAATTCACTTTAGCAACATAGCATATATTGATATCTTAGATAATTAATGAAATTTTTAATGACTGAATTTGGCTCACAATAGCAACTGAAAGGACCGTGTCCTGGAGTAGATCTTGAAATGGTTGAAGTTCATTGTTTCTTCTTTAGAGCATGAGAATTGGTACTAAGGGAACCCAAAAAAAAAAAAAATCAAATACAAAGGATCAAAATGAAAATTTTGAAACATGAAAGATCAAAATAAAAACAAACCCAAACTTTATGAGCCAAAAATATATTTTAATTTCATGCTATCAACACATGTGGGCCCCAAAATTTTAGTTTGATAATTAGACTTACTAGAAAAAAAAAAAAAATGATAGATTGGCTATTTGTTCTTTTTTTTACCCTAATATGACCCCTAAAATTGTGGGTCAATAGAAATTCAAGTTAATTGAAATTCTAAAATGGTTTTTAAAAATTGGTGTAAGTGTGCCAAATCACCATTTATCATCAAATTTCCATAATAATTTGGAAAAAACTAAAGTTACAACAAATTTTATTGATCAATTTTAACAAATTAATGTTGTACTGAATGTAATCGATAGATTTCAAGAACATAATAAATGAATGTAATAATGAATGGTGATACATCCATTTTTAAATATTATATAGTAAAATTTATAGTATCCTTAGTATCACTCTAGTAATTTAAGGCTTCAATAATTTACTAGTCTCAGACCTGCGCAATATGGTAAAAAATTTGACGATTTGTTTTTTCATTAAGTGAAAAAATGAAAATAGTAGATGAGATTTATAAATATTCTTACAATGATATCGTAATTTTCTATAAATTATAGTTTATTTTTGAGAAAATTCTTATAAAGAATAGTTGCTACAATATAATAGATTTTATAAATTAAGTTATCTGTATTTGTTATTTGAAAGTGTTTTAAAGTTTGTAATTTCTTTTTCAAGGAAACATAATGTATTTAAATCCAATTATTATATAAGGTGAGATATATTGTAAATAATGTAATGTGTTGTTGAAATTTGTTTTTAGTGCTCCTTACAAATGATTCACCCACTATATATCTTGAATGACTTAAAGAAGAAGCAAATACAAGTAAATTCATCACTTATATTAGAAAAAAAAATACAAGACTTTAATAACATAATAAGAAAAATATAATTTTATCAAGAACATAATTGTCAATGAAGCGTTTCCTCTTTCTAAAAGAATATCTCCTCCCAAAAGCATCGCTGAAGTGGAACAAATGGACCGAGATAGACCGAATGGATTGAAGTAGACTAAAATGGATTGAATGAACCTAATTGGACCAAACTAACTAAAGTGGACCAAAGCGGGACCCAAATGCTACGTTGTTTAGGGAAATATACATAAAATTTTCAGATCTGTGAGATGCAAAAAGCTAGAGAAAAATATGCGCCAAAGAAAACAATCACACAAGACAATATTTATGTGGTTTGGCAATTTGTCTACGTCTACAGAGTTGCAAAGATTTCACTATTTTCAGGGAAAAATACAAGATGCGGCAGTACAATTTTCTCTCTAAAAAACAACATAAAACTCTAATCTCCAAAACCATAGTTTTTCTATCCTACGCAGAGGATTCACAATGGACTACAAAATGGGCCAAAAATTTGAACTAAGCCTTAGTAAATCTCCCATTAAAAATTGGGAGAAAATGGACATTTGCCCCTAATTTACAAATTATGCAGCAAAATGCCCATGTTTTGAAACTATTTAGCAAAATGTCACTGTTTTTAAAACTCAACTTTAACAAAATCAAGTTACAGGTAGAACTCGACATTAGCAATGTCGAGTTCTATGCATATTTTGCCACTTAATTTTTTTTGAAAATTTAAGTGGAACTCAACATTACTAATGTCGAGTTTCACTTAAAAATATACATAGAACTTGATTTTGAGAATATCGAGTTTTACACATAACTCGATTTTGTCAAAATCAAGTTTAAAAAACAGAGACATTTTGCTAAATAGTTCAAAATATAGGCATTTTGCTGCATAGTTTATAAATTAAGGGAAAATGCCAATTTTCCCCTTAAAAACTGTAACAATATTATTTCTGGTCGAGTCATAATCCGGATCAAACACAACTAAGCTCCATAAATCCCAATACGTTGATGTGGCTCAACAAGAGCATAGTAACAATAAATGCTATGCTTCAACTTTTAGAAGTAATAGCTGTGAACCCGCGCGTTGCGCGTAATAATTATTTTTATGGTGGTTTTATTAAATTTTTTTTTTTACAATTTAAACTAATCTAATGATGAGTAATGTATTTCGTAATTATATTTTTATTTATTATAGGAACAATCATAAATGTAATAAAGGAACAATCCAAAATACCAAAAAAACGTAAACTAAAAAAAAAAAAATAAAACTTATCAATGATTAATTGAACCAATATTAGGATAAAATTTTGTTTTTGATAATCTATTAAGGTTATTTTCTTTGTAGAAATTATAATTTTGGCCACCCAAAACATATTATCAAATAAAAAATTATTAGCAAAATCTAAGAATTAAATTTCTATACATGCATTGTTATAAAATAATAATAATTAAAATAAAATTACAAAAGTTAAAATTTGTCACCTATCCGATTATTTTTGTTTGGCTAACCTTTGCTTTTCTTTAAATGAATGACATTATAAAGTACTTCTAATACAACTATTAAGAGTACTTTGTCCGCCACAAAAGATTAAAAAATAAACAAAAATTAGTAAAGTCTCATAGTTTAACATCTAAATTGAGCACTATAAAAAATCATGCTATGTAACAGAATAAATACCAAATTATCCAAAGCATGCTATGTAATAGAATAATATTATATTTTTATATGCTATATTTAATTCTTTAGAACGCAATAGGATAACATTTAACAATCAAAGAGAATAAAATAAATAAAAAACAATAACAACAATTTAAAAAACAAAACTAAATTGCATTAACCCAAAATAGAGTTTTAAAGAATATAAAAAATTATCAACCTAAAGTAGAGATGCAAGAAAAATAAAAAATAAAAATCCACCAAAAAATTTAGAGATAGAGAGAGGGAGAGAGAGAACCATTTTTTTTTTTGTGAGGGAAAACTATGAATAGAATAGAAGAGATAGTAACAAATTTATAGTAAGAGGGTGTGAATAAGAAGAGACAAAATAAAAGGAAGATGAAGTTAAAGAGAAAGAATGATATTAATGTAGAGGATAGTGGAGAGATGAAAATATAATGGGGAGATGAAAAGGTAAGGGAGGGAGAAAGATCGAAGAAGTAGTGGGGAGATGAAATGGTAAGAGAGAGAGAAAGGTTGGAGAAAATAAATGTTAAAAACAATTATAAGAAAATTGAAAAAAAAAAACGTTTTTTTTTTCCTCCTCCTCCTCCTCCTCCTTTAAGTTAAAAAGGCTCGCACAAAACCCTAAAACTGAACTGAAAAGACTTTGGGTTGGGCTTGATAGTGGAACTAAATAAATAAGAGGTGGGTTGGATTAATTATATAGATTTATTATAGAGTGATAGTGGAAGTAAATAAATAAATAGTGGACTAGATTTATTATGGGGTGATAGTGGAAGTAAATAAATAAGTAGTGAGGTGCATTTATAGGGCTGAAAATTGTAAAAACCATTTTAAAATTGTAGGACAAATTATATTTAAAAAAAGAAAAAAAAGAATGATGTGACAGCTGATTTGGTGCAACATGAGAGCAGCAGCATTAAACGCTATACTTCAGCTTTTAGTAATATATAGATTATATATAGATATAGATGTCTTACATGGTAAATTATTAACTATAGTCATCCAATTACCTATACAGCCATACACCAAATGATCAGTCTCTCTTTGTCTCTCTCTCTCCATCAAAATCAAAATTGGAGATTAGGGTTTAGCTTAACTAGCTATACCCAGAATAAATTAAAATTTTTTTAAATCATAATTTATTTATTTATTTTTAAAATGGTTAAACGACCATGATATGGAATTTTCTGTATAAAATTAATCTTGTTTTAGTTAGTATTGCTTTATCGAGTTATGTGTTAAAGCCTTTGTTTGGATAACTTGATGGTGTTGGATGATTTTATTATTAATTGAAGTCACAATAGTGACCGATAAACTAGTTAGATTCTATTGTTCTATGCTTTAAGTGGATAAATTTTCATATTATCAATTGAAAAGTAGATGTTAGTATAACCTAAATACAAAAGCTTAATTAGTGAGTAGTTTTTCTTCTCAAAAAGTAAGAAGAATTTATTTTAAATAAATAAATAGATTTTGAATATGAAAAAAAAGCTTTTTAAATTTTTCACCTTAAATCTTGAATTGTATCGATATATCTCTTTATTTTGAAAACTGCCGGAACATTAAAACTAAAAGACATTTTTTTTTTTTTTTTTTGAGGAACAACCCAACTCGGGTTTTATTTATTAGGCAAATCTTTAACAACATAACTAAAAATGTTTGGTGGAACACCCTCCATCCAAACTCTTAAAGGAAAAGAAAACCTAGCATCCCTAGCTAGAGCATAGGTTACACGATTGCCCTACATGGATGATAGAATAGGATTGAAAAAAACCCCTTATAGACATGAAGTCTTTTACCAGGTGACCAGTCAGCGCATTAGAATCCTTCTCTGCCTACAAGCTCTTCATCACAAGTTCTACATCACCTTCAAAGCACACCTTACGAAAGCCAAGTTCCCGAGCAAAGATTGCAGCTCTTCGTGCAGCTAACATCTCTAGGATCTCCACTGATGCTGGCGTCATCACCTTCTCAGAAAAAGCAGCCAAAACCTGCCCTTCTTCGTTGCGTATGACCACCCCAATGCCTGCTTCCTGATCTTACCCGAACACTGCCCTGTTAAAATTGACTTTCACTGTATCCACTAGTGGAGGCTGCCACCGAACCGGCCCAGCCCTTTGTTTCGGTTCTTGTTGCTTCTTTCCATGATGAAACTCAGCCAACAGAGCCGTAGCTGACTGTGCAGGTTTATTACTCAGCATGGCAACTTCATTAATTCTTAGTTTGTTTATCTGAAACCAAATTAGCCAAGCAATCATCGCAAACTCCTCCAGATTTTTCCATTTAGCCTTGATGATGCTAACCAGGTCACTCATTGATTCAATGCTCTGAAATTTACTCCTCACATCTGCAAAAGAAGGCACCCACCCCTCACTGATATTATCACAATCCCAGATAGTGTGTAACTCGTCTTCAGCCCTGCAACCACACTGATCACACATAGTATTATCCAACACTTTTCTTTTTTGCAGATTTACCTTAGTTGGGAGCGCATTTGAACAAGCTCGCCAGAGGAACACCTTAACCTTATTGGGGACTTTCAAATGCCAAATACTCTTCCAAAAGGTTTTAACCCCGTCAGTACTGGAACTAGATGGCAAGGCATTCAGCTCGGTCTCACACAACATCTAGTATCCCGTTCTAACTGAATAGGAGCCTGACCTGCACCTCGCCCATGTGATGCAATCCTCCTAGTCCGTGACACACAATGGGATGGCCTTGATTCTATGTGCTTCAAACGGCAAGAAAAGCGCATCCACTAGCTGTTCATTCCAACCTTCTGTAGGGAATTTAACCAAAAATCCCTAACCTGTGAGAAACAAAACAAATAGAGAAAACACACGTCAAAGAAAATAATCACACGCACAAGACAATATTTACGTGGTTCGGCAATTTGCCTACGTCCACGGAGTTGCAGGGATTTCACTATTATTAGGGAAAAATACAATAGTGCACAAGAACACTCTCAAGAAACCCAAATCCCATTTACACCCTAGCACTCTCTCACAGAAAAAATAAGAATAGAATCTGACTGCATCTCTTTTCTCTATTTTCTCTCATGCGGCTGCTCACTAGGTTAATTAGAATTTCTCTCTAATCAATTCTATTCAATGTAGCCGCATATAATAAAGCAATATATATATATGTTACTTTAAAAAAAGACGGCTGAAGTAGGATTCCTAATACAACTTGTATTAGGTCAATCTATGGCCGGATTGGGCTTTATGGGCTTGTGGCAAATTCAAGCCACACTAACAAATCTCCACCTTGGCTTGAATTGATCAAGCTACACTAGCAAACTCCTCCATCAGCTCCACCTTAGCCCTTAAGGGCTCACAAGCTGCAAACATCAGCCACAATCCTCCATAACACAATCCCTCATCCCTGCAAGTCATCCTCCTGTCCTCAAGCTAGAAGACCAATTGAAGCTGCGCACAGCTTTAACTTCTCAATAGTGACACCCTTAGTCAACATATCTGCCGGGTTCTTAGATCCACAAATCTTCTCAAGCATTACCAGCTTATCTTCAACAAGGTAACGGATAAAGTGGTATTTTGTCTGTATGTGCTTCGACTTTGAATGAAAAGCCGAATTCTTGGCAAGAAAGATTGCACTCTGACTGTCACTGTGTAGAATGCCCATCTCCTGCTTCTTACCCAATTCATCTAAGAAACCATGTAGCCAAATCATCTCCTTTCCAGTTTCAGTTGCTGCAACATACTCAGCTTCTGTAGTAGACAAAGTAACAATCTTCTGTAGATTTGAAGCTCATGATATAGCTGTACCACCCAGAGTAAAAACAAACCCAGTAGTACTCTTTCTACTATCAATATCACCAGCAAAATCAGCATCTACATAACCCTGCAGTTTCAAACTTGCTCCTGTGAAGCAAAGACATGTATCTGATGAACCCTTCAGATATCTCAGAATCCACTTGATTGCCTCCCAATGCTGCTTTCCAGGCCTACTCATGAATCTGCTCACAACTCCCACTGCATGTGCAATGTCTGGTCTTGTACACACCATAGCATACATCAAGCTGCCAATAGCTGAGGCATAGGGCACCTTGCTCATGTGGTCCCTTTCTTCTTCTGTCTTCGGTGATTGTTCTTTGCTTAGTTTGAAATGACTACCCAAGGGTGTGCTCACTGGTTTAGCTTCATTCATGTTGAACCTGCTGAGAACTTTCTTCACATACTCTGACTGTGAAAGCTTCAATGTACCATTAGCCTTGTCTCTAATGATTCTCATACCAAGGATTTGCTTTGCAGCTCCCAAATCCTTCATTGCAAACTGTTTGGACAATTGCTTCTTCAGATTATTAATCTCCTCAATGCTAGACCCTGCAATAAGCATATCATCCACATACAACAGTAATATAATGTAAGAATTGTCAAAAAACTTAACATAGCAACAGTGATCAGCTTCACATCTCTTGAACCCAATTCTGTGCATAAAACTGTCAAATTTCTTGTACCACTGTCTAGGAGCTTGTTTTAGGCCATACAAGCTCTTTCTCAGTTTGCAGACTAAATTCTCTTATCCTTGAGCAATGAACCCTTCTGGCTGAATCATGTAAAGGTCTTCCTCCAAGTCACCATGAAGGAATGCTGTCTTCACATCTAACTGCTCAAGATGTAGGTTTTCTGCAGCCACCATTCCCAGTACTAGTCTGATTGTTGACATCTTCACAACTGGAGAAAATATTTCTGTGTAGTCAATGCCTTCCTTCTGCTGGAACCCTTTAACGACTAATCTGGCCTTGTAACGTTTGCTACCATCATGCTCATTCTTTATTCTGTATACCCACTTGTTGTGCAAAGCCTTCTTTCCTACTGGCAATTCAGTCAGTTCCCATGTCTGATTCCCCAACAAGGAATCCATCTCATCCTTCATGGCTAACTCCCACTTGCTTGAATTCTCATCTTGCAAGGCTTCTTCATAACACTCTGGCTCACCACCATCAGTCAACAGGAGATAATTTAGAGTGGGTGAATAACGCTGTGGAGGTCTAATGTTCCTGGAAGATCTGCGAACTTCAGCTACAGGTGTACTCAGATCTACCTGTGAATTTACATTCTCCTTATCTTCTTCACCCCTTTTCTGGACAGTACCTTCAGTCAATTCATCTAAGTTGACAAACTCAGATTTCTTTTGATCTATCTCTGTAACATCTGACACTACAGTTGACCTGTCCTTGTACATAACCTGTTCATTAAATATCACATTTCTACTTCTGATGATTTTCCTGTTTTGTTCATCCCAAAGCCTATAGCCAAATTTCTCATCACCATAGCCAATGAAAAAACATATTTTAGACTTTGCATCAAGTTTACTACGAGCATCAGAATCAATATGAACATAAGAAACACAACCAAAAACTTTTAAGTGTGAAAACTTTACGTCTTTACGGCTCCAAACCTCCTCAGGAAGTCTGAACTCCATGGGAACTGAAGGTCCTCGGTTTATCAGGTAAGCTGCAGTGCTAACAGCATCAGCCCAAAAAGTTTTTGGTAGTCCAGCATGCAACCTCATACTCCTAGCACGCTCATTGAGAGTTCTATTCATGCGCTCAGCCACACCATTCTGCTGTGGTGTCCCAGGAATGGTCTTCTCCATCCTAATTCCCTGTGCAGCACAATACTCACTGAACCCTCCATCTATGTACTCTCCTCCATTATCTGACCTCAAACATTTTACTTTCAAACCTGTTTCTATCTCAACCATGGCCTTCCACTTCTTAAAGGTTTCAAATACATCAGATTTATTTTTCAGAAAATAAACCCATACCTTTCTGCTTGAGTCATCAATAAAAGTGCTATAGTACCTTGAACCTCCAAGGGATGCAACCGGAGAAGGCCCCCACAAATCAGTGTGTACTAACTCCAATTTTTTAGCCTTCGGTGTCCTGCCAGTTTTCAAGAAGCTCACCTTTTTCTGCTTTCCTAAGATGCAACTTTCACACATGTCAAAATCAATGGACTTCAATTCTGGTAGTTTTCCTTTTGACAGCAGCATCTTCATCCCTTTCTCACTCATGTGACCAAGTCTGCGGTGCCATAGGCTTGTATCAGTACTTGCATCAGCAACTGCAATTATGTCTCTTGGACTTGAGGTCATGTACAGAGTACCAGTTTTCTTTCCACGAGCCAATACCCTAGCTCCCTTTGTAACCTTCCAAGTACCACCAACAAATAGTATTGCATGCCCTTCATGTAACGCCCCAAAATCATAGGCAATAAAAATCTATTTAATCTGAATAATCCATAAAAATATTAAACAAAAGATACTAGCAACCTTGAAACTGATTACAAAAGTCAGAGCTCTAATTCACCAAATACAAAACATCCTCAAAATAATTCTCCAATACAAAGTTTAATGCCATAAAATAATAATAAAATCCTCAATTCCACAAAAATAGTTTGTAACATCTGTCTCCCAAGGATCTCTACTCCAGTAATCCACCTAATGTATCTGTAATGGGAAATAAAGGGGGGTGAGATAACTCAATAAGTGGAATTCACTAACATTGGAGTGTGGGAACAAACCTTTCAAATAAATAATTCTTTCAACAGATTCACAACTTATAATTCACCAATATTTTGTCATCAACTATTTCATGTAAAAGAAAATAATATCTTTATATTGTGAGCCATCATAATATATATATTGATACCATCACATAAACAATTCCCTAAGCTTTTCTCGTGGTCAACGTTTACGCCCCGTTGACAGGGTTGTGCTGTCCCCTTTTTGGGACTGGAACCTCCTTTCATCCTATTTCTCAAGGATGGCTCATTTGGAACCTAAAGGTACACTCCCTTGCTAAGGAGCTTCCTTTTGGATCCTCAATAGTATGCTCCCTTGCTAAGGAGCTATCAAATGTGCACTGTCCCCTTTTGGGACCGTCCCTTGCTAAGGACTAGCTGCAGCATGATTGTCCCTTACTAAGGATTAAATATCATACTGAGCTTCTAATCACGACTTGCCATAGGTTTTCAAAACATATTCAATATGCTCACAAAATAATCCATTCATACTTCTCAAAATATAAAGACATATTCACACATACAAGTTTAAATAAAATTAGGTTGTCCCACAAGTTTTTCGTAAAACGAATAGCCAATGTGCACATCAACATTTGTAAAATATTCATTTATATATAGAATATCAACATATTCTTTCATATAAAATAGTTTAATATTTAACACTGTTTTGGGAAAACCCCCAAAATTAGTAAACACCACTTACCTCTTAGTTGCAAAAATAAAAGAAATCAACCTCCCTTGAATCACAACAATTCAGTAGGATTAGAACCTAGCAACACCAAAAATAGGTTCATCAATACACAAATTTCCCACTTAAAAAATCTATTTTCGCTCTTAAACAGTTTCATCCTAAACAATATTAATTTATCCAAAATCCTCTATTTATTCACTTAACTATTCAATTCACTTTCAGCTTTGATCAGATTTTTGGACTTACAATTACCGCTGCATGATCATATCTTTTGGCTCTACCTAATCATATTTTGGCTTAAAAATCATTGCTGCATAATCAGATTTCTTTTTGGGCTTAAAAAGTTGCTGCATACTCAGCGGCTTAGAGATGATAAATTAGTATCACTAGAGGTAGAGGTAGGTATCAAATAACATAATGTGGCCCTCTTCCATTAATGTAATCTATGCATGAAACTTTATTGCAGCAGAAAGATGGACATGAGATCAACGTAATATATGCCTTAATCTATCCATCCAATGCCTAGTATTCCCTTGATGCCACCAAAACACAAGGAAGTTGCTGGACACGTATTGAACAAGGACAACGTGAAGATACATGGGGATGGGTGGTGACATTTAGTGATGCCATAAGTGGTCATATAATGTTCATAGAAACCCTTTTCTTATCAACATAATCGTATCCTTAGACCCATAACAGCAGCCCCTATTTTTATTATTATTATTATTTTTTTTTTCTATTAGGTACGCCACTAACAGATTTTTCCTATAAGATTGGAAAGAAAAGCTAGCCATTGAGTATCACAATTTTCCCAAGTTTAGAGTAGAAGAGAGTCATACCTTTAGTCTCCACTCACAGCCACAGTGAAGCAAAGCAAGGTTCAGAAGTGTGAAGCGGCTGAAGCAAAAAGGAGGCACCATCAGTAAATACACGTGTATCCTAAGAGGAAAAAGGCTAGGGTTTTCAAGGCCCATGTATTTACTTATGCCACTTTACTTGGGCTTCCTATTCCATAGTATTTATCTTCTTTTTAATACCTTAGGCCCAAATTAATTCAATCCATTTTAATTATAGGCCTCCATAAAAAATTTACGTATAATAATTTAATTGGTATCAAAATTATGGGGTGTTACACTTCATCATCAAGTTGTCCAACAGAAATCAGATTCCTCCTTAGGTCAGGAATATGTCGAACCTTCTCCAGTAACCAAACAGACCCATTAGGCAACAATATCCGAACATCTCCCATACCCACAACATCCAAGGCTGAACCATCAGCCAAATACACCTTACCAAAATCACCTGCAACATAATTCTGTATGATTTCTCGGTGTGGAGTGGTATGAAACGAAGCTCCTGAATCCAAAACCCAATCATCAAGTGGACTGTCTACTGCAAGAAGTAATGCATCCTGTACCTCTTCTGTTACAGCATTAGCAGAATCATCTTCATTCTTCTTCTTAGGACTTTTGCATTGATTCCTAAAGTGACCTGTTTTCCCACAATTCCAGCATTGTACTTGTTGGCCTGATCTAGATTTACTTCTGTTCCGATTAGAATTTCTGGATTTTGATCTGCCCCGATTTGAATTTCTGTTATTACCTCTGCCTCTTGTCTCAAGGTTTAGGGCAGAACCAGATCCTGAGGTTTCGCCTGCATCTCTTCGGCGAATCTCCTCAGCCAGAATTAAATCTCGTATATCATTGTACTTGAGCTTTTCTTTTCCTGTAGAATTGCTTACTGCCATCCTCATTGCCTCCCAACTGTTTGGCAAAGAAGCCAAGACGATCAAAGCACGAATCTCATCATCAAAATCAATTTCTACAGACGACAATTGATTTGTGATAGTGTTAAATTCATTCAGATGTTGTGCTACTGATGCATTCTCTGCCATCTTCAGATTGAACAGTTTCTTCATCAAGTGCACTTTATTGTTTGCTGACGGCTTTTCATACATACCAGACAAAGCCTTCATCAGATCTGCTGTGGTCTTCTCCTTTACAACATTGTGTGCAACAGACCTAGACAGAGTTAACCTAATAACTCCCAATACCTGTCTGTCAAGAAGAGCCCATTCCTCAGCCTTCATAGCCTCAGGTTTTGTCCCCAAAAGAGGCAGATGCAATTTCCTCCCATAGAGATAATCTTCAATCTGCATCCTCCAATACGCGAAGTCTGTGCCATCAAACTTTTCTATTCCAGACGCCTTTCCTGCTTCCTCTGCCATTGCTCCCACTCAAACCTAACCCTAGGCTCTGATACCAGTTGTAGGGAATTTAACCAAAAATCCCTAACCTGTGAGAAACAAAACAAATAGAGAAAACACACGTCAAAGAAAATAATCACACGCACAAGACAATATTTACGTGGTTCGGCAATTTGCCTACGTCCACGGAGTTGCAGGGATTTCACTATTATCAGGGAAAAATACAATAGTGCACAAGAACACTCTCAAGAAACCCAAATCCCATTTACACCCTTGCACTCTCTCACAGAAAAAATAAGAATAGAATCTGACTGCATCTCTTTTCTCTATTTTCTCTCATGCGGCTGCTCACTAGGTTAATTAGAATTTCTCTCTAATCAATTCTATTCAATGTAGCCGCATATAATAAAGCAATATATATATATATGTTACTTTAAAAAAAGACGGCTGAAGTAGGATTCCTAATACAACTTGTATTAGGTCAATCTATGGCCGGATTGGGCTTTATGGGCTTGTGGCAAATTCAAGCCACACTAACACCTTCCCCCCTTGATGTCATCAATCTAGCAACTACCCAATTCAAAGCCTCCTTATTCTTCGGAGAAACTACATAGGCCGAGTCCACTCTAGGCAGCCACCTATCTCTGTAGATATTAATCTTCATACTGCTCCTAACACTCCAAAGCAATCCGGATTGAACAAGCTTTCTAGCCTTTACAATGCTTTGCCAAGAATATGATCCCAAAGCTACCTTAGCATAAAAAATTGAACCACTTGGGAAATATTTCGCACTAAAGACCCGATAAAAATAGAGATGAGTGATCCACCAATAATCTCCACACTTGCTTAGCAAGCATAACTTCATTAAATTTTTCCAAATCTTTAAAGCCCATGCCACCCAAAGCCTAACTAAAAGACATCTAATTGAGGTAAACTCCAACTTGAGGGGAGTGTTAAGGAAGGCAAAAAAAGAAGAAAAGAAAAAAATATGGAAAGTCCACCGACCCCAATTCCTCCATCAGCAAATCATTTCTATATTATTAGCAAAATCAAACTCACAAGAAACGCAATGGCTACTAAACAACTTCTACTATATTCATCAATGTTTTCAATAAAATTGTGTACATAGAAGCACATGTATAAAAATACAATATAGGCAAAAAGAAAGAGAATAACACACATACATATATGTAGAAAATGCATATAATGTGAGTGAGTTGTTGCCTGTATAGGATGCACCAATACCGCCACCTAATTTTAGGTTTATAGGGCTGAACAAACAAACCATGTTAAAAATCATGTCGTTGGGTTCAAGTTACACCTGATATAACACTAAGCAATACTACACCATTCAATAACTTGTTATAAAATTCATATTTTGAAAATCCACCATTGAATAACATGTTTTATCTGTTTTTAACATTCTTGCCAATTTTTATGTCAATTGGATGTTATTTACTATTTAATTCATAAACTTATATTTTATACATTATTTTAAACTACAGAAATTTGAATTTAAATAATTGATTGATGACATGGTTATTAATTTTTGATCAACATAAAAATTCGCATCCAATTAAAAAATATTAGATGATGTAACATTGCTTAGAATTACACCAAGTGTAACTTGACCCCAACTCTCTCTCTCTCTCTCTCTATATATATATATATATAAATTTTTTATTCTTTTTCTTTCTTTTTGATAAGAATTCGATATATTGGATAGGAATTCGATATATATCTTTAAAGCAAAAGACATTTAATTGAAATAAAGTTCACAATAAATAATCCACTTAAAAGAAAATGGAAACCATGTGTCCATGAAAAGAAGAGACGTGATGTAATCCATGAATACATAACACATTCACACTGATAACTTTCCGTTCTACAATTCTCTATCTCCCTGACAATAATTTCCATATTTTGCGTTCATTCTTTTCCAACTTGTACTCACTCTCTTTGTCATACTCAATGCCACACCAACCTTCTTTAAAACACTAGAATATGTCAAACTGGACACTGCTCACACTACACTGCGTTTCAAAGAGACAAGCCAAAGACAATATATAAACCCTGAAATCAATTGCCACTGCCACATTTCAGGCCACTGCCATAACAAACCATTTCTGGGAATTGGGATTCCCTCAAAACTTCATGATCGGTTAGTTGTTTAACATTTTACGTATACTTGCACTCTTTTATACGTCGTTTTGTTTAGTGGAATACAAATCAGAACTTACATTTTTACAAGGATTCCATATAGGGTCATTATCATCATCATTTATTACTGTTACTTTCTAATAAGGGTCTGTTTGCACCGTGGTTCCTTTAGCTTTTAGCTTATTTTGTTTATGTTTCGTTTTTTAAAACCTCATTTTATTTATGTATAGCTTTTTTTAAAACCTCTTTTATTTTTTATTTATTTTTATTAGCCTACTTTAAGCAAAAAGTCAAATAAACTAATGCCAAACGTAGACAAAAAATTTGGTTAATGAAATATGGCATTGCTTATGTTTTTAATGCTGAGTCGGTTTCTCTTATTGGAATGCTTGCAGCAAAGCAAGCGGCAATATGAACTTAAGCCTATATGGGTATGTCAGAATCATGAACTTACATTTCTGCACATAATGAATCACTCTTTCACAAGCAAACGGCAAAGAAATTGGTGAGCAAAATACATAAACAGAAAGTTAATCAAAGCAAAAAAGAAAACCTGCACTAGATATCAGTATAAAAGAAAGGTCAGACATATAACACAAATAAACAACAACTTGAAAGTACTCAGTTCTGATTTGAGTCTGTCAATTTTGTTTGGCAGCTGGGTATGTAGCACTTTATTTACAGATATTATGTTTTTTGTTTTGTTTTGTTTTCTTTACAGATATTTTGATGATTTCAATCCTCTCACCCCACGTATTGTTTACATAAGCATTGTAGGCTAATCTAAGAACAAGAACGTCCATAGTTATTCCACCAAGATGAGATTCAACCAAGTAAATTTCATCCTGAAATTTTCAAAATTGAATACTAATTTTAATTTTCATGACCAAATAGAAATCTTGTATGTCCAATTTGTTTGGTTAGGTTCAGAGGAGGGCAATTAATGCACCAATGAGAAATAGTGAATTCATTCAAGTTGAAGAAATGAAAAAAGGTAAAAGAAGACTAAAAATAAAATGAGTGGAAGTAATAAAAATGACATGTTAATTAAGAAAGTATTAAAGACTACGACTTTAGATAGAATAGAATAGTAGAAAAGAATAGATGTGGCTGACTTTGACTAATATGTTGAGGATCTATGGATGACCCTTGAAGACCAAGGCTATTGTTAATACAACTAACAACAACATTTTTATGGGGTAGCTAGAGTTTATCACATAATATAAACAAGAAGTTGCCTGTAACACAATGTCGAATTTGATTTATATATACGTACGAAACCTTTCAATATTGTAAAAGCCATGAATTAGTTGGATTTTTTTTGTTATTTTTAGAATTAAAGTACAATGCGAATTCACTTTAGCAACATAGCATATATTGATTTCTTAGATTATTAATGAAATTTTTAATGACTCTACATTTGGCTCACAATAGCAGCTGAAAGGACAGTGTCCTGGAGTAGATCTTGAAATGGTTGCAGCAAATTGTTTCTTCTTTAGAGCATGAGAATTGACACTAAGGGGGAAAAAAAAATCAAATAAGAAGGATAAAAAATGATGTTAGGACATATGTGAATCATATTAGGTGAAAGTTCAAATATGTGTATAAACACCCTTGAACATTTAGACCCCTAATATACAAATTACCAATTCAAGCTTTATATCAAACAATTAATGTGCGGAACATGAACAAAAGCTTAATACAGAATTGGAAAAACAATCTATGCCAATTAAAATCACATCCACAACAGAAAATAAAAGGCAAAGATAAAGGGAAGAGAGATGCAAACACAAGGACAACACACGATGTGTTATCGAAGAGGAAACCGAAGCCCTCGGCGTAAAACCTCTCCGCCGCCCTCCAAGCGGTCAATAATCCACTAGAAAATGTAGTTGGGATACATGAACAGCAATAGACCCTCCAAGCCTCATTTACCCGATGTACCTAAGCCCTCCAAGTTTCTTGCTCCAACGAGGTTGCGCCGAACCTTTTTCTTTTCTAGCTTACCGGATTCTGCTATAATCCATAGCATCTGCCATCCTTGGCATCTTCCAATGCTTCCCAAAGCTCCAAAAACACTCAACACTCTAAATGGGTGTGGGTAGTGTTTGGATAGAAATCTTCTCTCAATAGGTATGACAATGAGAGAGGGAATGAGAAGAGACTACAAAGATTTTTCTCTAAGAATGAGTAGCTCTCTCTAATTGAGTGGGTGTTTTGAAGAAACCTCTCTTAGGGTTTTTCTTTCTGAATAGCCACCCATATTTTGTGGGAATGAGGGGTATTTATACTGGTGTGAGAATGGAATGCGAAGAGTCAGTTTTTCCAAAACAGGGCTGGCTGGCGACTTGACTGAGTCACGAGTTCAAGCCGCGAGCTAACTGAGTGGCCAGTCTGGATTTTTGTCCTGTAGTGCTCCAGCTGGCATGACTGTTCAGCTCCCCTGCACGCTCTGCATGTGTGCAACTTTTGGCGGCTTGCAAGCCGCGAGCCTCCCGCGAGATCCAGCCGCGAGTCCCTGCTTCACTGCACAGTCTTGAGCATTTCTTTGCACTCTCTCACACACTACCCTTACATGATTCCCACCTAAATACAGGGTTTCTAAGTGCTGTATTACAAGCAAATTTGTCACGGAATAAAGCCAACACATGGTCGATTATATTCAACCTTACAATCTCCCCCTTTGGCTATTCCGTGACAAAACATCCTAAAACAAACTCTAAACTTAAACTTGAGTTTGGGAACAATGGCAAAACTCACTCACACCTAAATCTAGAAGCTGTGAAGCTCTTGAATCATATGAGCATGAATCTCCTGAAACACAACAATACACCATGATCATTGTATGCAGAAAAGCATGAAATGCATATGAAACAGGCATAAAGTGATCAAGCAAAGATGAAGTTAAGAACCAAATCATGGCTTGATCAAACAAGTAATCACTTACAAGGTAGTGATCACAGTGCTTATTCACACTTGGAATGAACACTTGAACATACAAGCTAACAAGAACAATGCAAGTTACTTGTATGCCCAACACTCAACCAATACATAATACGCCAAGTATATGCATCTAGGAACAATCCTACAAGGGCACAAGAGTGACAATACTTAACAAGAAAATGCATGACATTTAGTTAATAGTACTGATTTGACAAAGTATAAAAGGCTGTATAAAGTATGGTACAGACCATAAAGCCTAAAGATATAAACCCTAAAAGCTTACAAAAGCAACATGGGTACAAACCACAAAATACTGAATATAAACTTAAACAATATAAACTAAAAGTGCTTAAAGTTTCTCCCCTTCAAAGTTATGAGAAGCTATGATGCACTTGGAGCATATATACTTGTAACCTGAAACACTTGCACAAAACACATTAGACCCTCAAGGTAAAGCAAGTAATAAAATGACAAGTATAATGTAATAAGTAAATTGCGATCAAGTAAACATGATGTGAAACATGTGAGCAACTTGATCATACACCAAAACAGTCATATAGAAATGACTACGATGATCATATAGCAAAGCAAATGATCATCCGAACATGCATTCAATGGAGCACAATAGCATAGGGATATATGCATGTCCAAAACACAAACATGATGCAATACAAGAAAACAAACATAAAGAGAAACAAACAAAACAAAGTTTTCTTATTATCTCAATGTCTTCTCCCCCTTGGTATATGCATCTCCCCTATGGAATAACTCTCCCCCTACAAATGTGCATGAGAAATAGAATTTCTCTCCCTAAGGATGTGCACAAGAGTCATATAAAAATGACAAACCACTCCGGTATACTCTCTAGAGTATACTCTCCCCCTTTTTGTCAGGAATAGACAAAGGGCCAAGGAGAAATGAGGGCAAGAGATGAATGAACAATGATAATGATGCATGAGGGGAGCGAGGTGAATGAGAAAATGAAGCTCAAACCTAAGACAAAGTAAAATGCTACAAAGCATAATGTAAACATGACATGTTAGGATAAAGAAGCAAGGTCAAGACCAATGCATGACAAGGGTAGCAAAGGTGTGTGCAAGAGGTGGCTAAGTGCAATGCATGACCAATGCATGAAAAATGCACATGTGGGGCAAGGTGTGTTAAATACACAACCAATGAACCAAACATGTTCCTAGTGAGGAAACATGAGAAACCCCAAAGTTTGGTACTCATCGGAGTCTAAACAAGCCAGAAAATGTCTAAGATGCATTTTATTAAACACCTAGCATGCACACTATGAACAATAATGTGAAACAATGCATGAACATCATGAAATCCACCCTTAATACATGTTCTTTCTACTACAAGGGGCCAACATCCAATGCAAATCAGCAAAAGAAACCAATCCCATGAAGAAATTTGACAAAAATTAAGTTTTCCCAACCCCTATGATAAAAATCCCAACCAAGAGCACAAAACTCTCCAAAACATAATCCAAGGATCAAAATTAATGAAAAGAATTTATAATTACCTTAGAAATGTAAATGGAATGAAAAACCATTCAAATTGGTTGGGTTTTGATCTAAAAAAAATTGAAAGAGGGGTTTAAGAGAGGATGGGAGAGGTTTAAAACAAGTTTCCCACAAAAAGCCCTTTAAAAAGCTATTTCTGGGCGTTTCGCGACTGGGCGAGTCGCGAGGTTCAGTCGCGAAAATTTTCGCGAGTCACGAGAGAGTCGCGAGAAAGCTGCGAGTCGCGAGGTTCAGTCGCGAAAATTTTTGCGAGTCACGAGTGAGTCGCGAGCAAGCCGCGAGTGAGTCACTAAAAGTTTCTGGATGAACTCGCGACTGGGGTTTCGCGACTGGCGAGTCGCCAGTTGAGCTGCGAAAAACTTTGACACCAGTTTTTCAATACAGAACATGGTTAATCAATGAAAAACAAAGTAAACGCTAAACATGAACACAAAGAGTGATAAAAATCACTTCCAAAAACATATAAAATGATCAAAAATCTTTTTGGATTGAACCATATATGATTGAGCACACACACATCACATTTAGACAAGTACAATCTGACAAATGAATAAGACATTCATTGAACATTAGGCATGTGTGTTGTGTGTGCATATCAAATGTGGAATAATCCTTAGCCTAGAGTGAAGTTTCAATGATCAATTCAATCAAGTCATACACAACTAGTACTAAGTCAAGTGGTCTATCTCAATTATAGAAATGAACATATATGACCTCCCACAAGAAAATGATTACATAAGATTGAAGCTTTTCATTTGGCTTCTTACAATTCATATCATTTGATCATTTTGAATAAATACAACTCATTTTGAGCAATACATCTCAATTTTTGAGATTGATCCTTGAAATTTTTGATATTTCAATTTGATGAACAAGCCTTTGGCTTTTGAGCATCATACATTTTCATAAAAGTCGCTTTCCCTTTTTCCTAGTCGAATACTAGTATGTGCGACGGTTTTTGCAGTTCATTATCTCTTTTCATTTTGAGATTTACATTTATTGAGCTCTTTAAGCAAAAAAAATAAAATAAAATAAAAGAGTGGGAAGAGATATAAGCACAAGTCTACGCATGTATCAAAACCAACATGACAATTGACTAATCATTCATGACAAGCTTGAAGATCGATTTACAACAATCACACAAAGATGTCAAGATTTTTCCCACAAAGATATAAGTGCAAAAATAACAAGCTAAGCTCGTAAATGCACAAAGCCATTTGTACAAAGGTACAAGGCCAAACTCACATGTGATATGTGCTCAAACATATACGATCAAACTTTTTGAATTTTTCACTTTTTATGTGGTTTTGGATTTTTTAACTTTTTGAATTTTTCACTTTTTATGTGGTTTTGGATTTTTTACTCACACAAAACTGAAATATAAAAGTAAGATCAAAAACAAAACAATGCATACAAATAAATGCAAGATGCATAAAATGCATGAAGATGTGACATTTAATGCATGAAGGGTCCAACAAAGATCGAAAGAATTAGATCAAGGACCAAAAGAGCAAAAACTCAACCATAGGAACCCTTCCTCATCCAAACGGAATGATTGTTTGGAATGAATGTCTCAAGTGAAGTGAGACGAGGGTTGAAAGAATGAGAACCGGAGATGCACATAGTCAAGGAGTTAAGAGCATTAAACACTTTTTTTAACAACATGCTATTTTCACTCAAAACCGGTTTACTCTTTTTAGCACAACTTCCATGAAGCTCATGTTTCTCTTTTCTTTTAATTCTTTTAAAAGCATGAAACTTAGAGCATTGAGGTCTTAGATGACCAAAGGCACCACAATGGTGACAAACAATGCGTTTAGGTCTACTAGGCTTTTTAGGAAGAGATCTAGCAACATTGTTTTGTTCCCTTTTCAACTTGGAGCATTGAGGTCTTATATGACCGATCACACCGCAATAGTGGCAAGTTGGAACAAACTTAGACCCATTCAAAACCTTAGGTTGAGACCTAAACTGAGGCTTTGACTTAACAGCCTTACTCTCCACCATTTAATTTCTTTTTATGTGGAGGAATGTACACCGATTTGTCCTTTAAGGTAGAACACACACTAGGCACAAAATCGGGTACCACAACATGATTGCAACAAATATTTTCATCATTTTTAACAATAGGTTCAGTAATCAAACACTTGGCATGCATCTTAAGAGATTCATTTTCACATTTAAGATCATTAACAAGTTTGTTAGACAAAACAAGTTTAGCATCCAAGTCCATATTCAAACATTCAAACTCTTTCAACTTTTCAAGAGAAATTTCAGCAAGTTTTTTATATTTCTCAACCAATTTGTTGGATTCATTGAGCTTAGCAATCAAATCATCATTTTCACAATATAACTTGCTCAAATTATTTTGAAACTTCTTAGTATTTTTCTTCAAGAGTTTGTCAACAACACCCATAGATTCAAATAACATGTCATCACACTTATGAGGATTAACACTCAGAGAGGCATTTTCACAAACACGTGGCATGTTACATTCATCACCAACCAAATCATGCAAAGAGGCATACAAAGCACAATCCATGGTAAATAAACATAAGGGGTCAAGGATCACACTTAGGTATTTAAACCACAACAAGTGTACCCGCTTTGATACTAATTGAAAGTTCAAATATGTGTATAAATACCCTTGAACGTTTAGACCCCCAATATACAAATTACCAATTCAAGCTTTATATCAAACAATTAATGTGCGGAACATGAACAAAAGCTTAATACAAAATTGGAAAAACAATCTATGCCAATTAAAATCACATCCACAGCAGAAAATAAAAGGCAAAGATAAAGGGAAGAGAGATGCAAACACAAGGACAACACACGATGTGTTATCGAAGAGGAAACCGAAGCCCTTGGCGTAAAACCTCTCCGCCACCCTCCAAGCGGTCAATAATCCACTAGAAAATGTAGTTGAGATACATGAACAGCAATAGACCCTCCAAGCCTAATCTACCCGATGTACCTAAGCCCTCCAAGTTTCTTGCTCCAACGAGGTTGCGTCGAACCTTTTTCTTTTCTAGCTTACCAGATTCTGCTATAATTCATAGCATCCGCCATCCTTGGCATCTTCCAATGCTTCCCAAAGCTCCAAAAACACTCAACACTCTAAATGGGTGTGGGTAGTGTGTGGATAGAAATCTCCTCTCAATAGGTATGACAATGAGAGAGGGAATGAGAAGAGACTACAAATATTTTTCTCTAAGAATGAGTAGCTCTCTCTAATTGGGTGGGTGTTTTGAAGAAACCTCTCTTAGGATTTTTCTTTCTGAATAGCCACCCATATTTTGTGGGAATGAGGGGTATTTATACTGGTGTGAGAATGGAATGCGAAGAGTTAGTTTTTCCAAAATAGGGCTGGCTGGCGACTTGACCTCGCGACTTGACTGAGTCGCGAGTTCAAGCCACGAGCTAACTGAGTGGCCAGTTTGGATTTTTGTCCTGTAGTGCTCCAACTGGCATGACTGTTCAGCTCTCCTGCACGCTCTGCACATGTGCAACTTTTGGCGGCTTGCAAGCTGCGAGCCTCCCGCGAGATCCAGCTGCGAGTCCCTGCTTCACTGCACAGTCTTGAGCATTTCTTCGCACTCTCTCACACACTACCCTTACATGATTCCCACCTAAATACAGAGTTTTTAAGTGCTGTATTGCAAGCAAATTTGTCACGGAATAAAGCCAACACATGGTTGATTAAATTTAACCTTACATTAGGAACATATGTCAATATAGAATTGGTTAATCCTTTGACGAAATACACTTTACTTGTAATTGGGTAGATCTAGGATGTGTTTAATGCTTCAAGGAACAATGTTTCAAGTTCAAGTGTTAAAATTATGCAAGTCTGTCCAAGAATCAAGTGAAGATGTGCTGGATTATAAAGCTTGACAGCTAGTATCTATCAAGGTTTAAAAAGTAGTTTCAGCCCGATACTTAATAGCTGCTCGACAGATAGGGTATTTATCGAGATTTAAGAAAATTAATTTTTCAGATCTGATTTCACTCCAATCTGTGTATAGATGTTTGGGCTTTCTTTTCTCACAACCCTAAACATATATAAGGATTGTTTTAAGGGCCGTCACAGTTGATGCACCTAAATGCAAAAGTTTTTCACAAGCATATTGTGAACCGGAGACATATGCCCTAGTTCATCTTTCTCTTCAAGAAGCTGCTGTGTTTGTACAATGTAGGGTTTTGTAATCAAAGAGCTTCATGATCTTCATCGTGTTGATGAACTGAAGAACTTTCTAGCCAACATCCTTCTCAAGTTGGTGTGTAAGCCGCATACTAGCATCCGCGCATCGAATTGGTTAGTCACGTACTGGGAGCCGTGCATTGAAAGAAGAGATTGTCACTACAAAACAAGTTCAATTGAGTTTTGGGGTAAAAGTTCAACTGTAGGTTGGTATAAGGTATTGAGATTCCTTTACTTGTAACCGCTTGTTGTGATAATAGTGGATTATCAGGAGTGGTGACCTTAAAATCACTTGGTGGGATTTTTGCCGTGTAGGTTTTCCCCATTCGTAAACAAATCACCATGTCAATTGATTTTTCGCTGCATATTTACTTAGTTGGTGATTTGTTTGTGCTACCATGCTTATTGCATGCAAATTGAATTAATTAATTAACTTGGCTAATTAATTGGTTAATTCATTACAAGGGTTAATACATTCTTGGCCTATCAAATGAAAATTTTGAAATGTGAAAGATCAAAATAAAAACAAACATTGACTTTATGAGCCAAAAATATATATTAATTTCATGTTATCAACACATGTGTGTCCCACCAATGTTTGCTCTTAGGCTAGGCCAATTAGGCCCCCTATGAGGGAGGCCCCAAAATTTTTGTTTGACAATTATACTTATTAGAAAAAAAAAAAAAATTGATAGATTGGCTATTTCTTCTCTTTTTCACCCTAATATGACCCCTAAAATTGTGGGTCAATAGAAATTCAAGTTAATTGAAATTCTAAAATGGTTTTCAAAAATTGGTGTAAGTGTGCCAAATCACCATTTATCATCAAATTTCCAAAATAATTTGGAAAAAACTAAAGTTACAACAAATTTTACTGAATTTTTACAAATTGATGTTGTAATGAATGTAATCGATAGATTTCAAGAACATAATAAATGGTGATACATCCATTTGTAAATATTATATAGTAAAATTTATAGTATCTTTAGCATCACTCTGGTAATTTAAGACTTCAATAATAAACTAGTCGCAAACCTACGCAATACTGTAAAAAATTTGACGATTTGTTTTTTCGTTAAGTGAAAAAAATGAAAATAGTAGATGAGATTTATAGATATTCTTAAAATGATACGGTTATTTTCTAATAAACTGTAGTTTATTTTTGAGAAACTTCTAATAAAGTATAGTTGATACAATATAATAGATTTTATAAATTAAGCTATCTGTATTTGTTATTTGAAAGTGTTTTAAAGTTTGTAATTTTTTTTTCAAGGAACATAATGTATTTAAATCTAATTATTATATAAAGTGAGATATATAGTAAATAATGTAATGTGTTGTTGAAATTTGTTTTTAGTGCTCCTTACAAATGATTCATCCTCTAGATATCTTGAATGACCTAAAGATGAAGCAAATATAAGTAAATTCATCACTTATATTAGGAAAAAAATACAAGACTATAATAACATAATAAGAAAAATGTAATTTTATCAAGAACATAATTGCCAATGAAGCGTTTCCTCTTTCTACAAGAACATCTCCTCCCAAAAGCATCACCGAAGTGGACCGAACGGACTGAGATAGATTGATGGATTGAAGTAGACTAAAATGGATCGAATGAACCTAATTGGACCGAATTAACTAAAGTGGACCAAAGCAGACCCAAATGCTACGTTGTATAGGGGAATATATACGAAATTCCCAGATCTGTGAGATGCAAAAAATAGAGAAAAATATATGCCAAATAAAACAATCACACAAAACAATATTTACGTGGTTTGGCAATTTGCCAACGTCCACAGAGTTGCAGAGATTTTACTATTCTTGAGGAAAAATATAAGATGTGGCAGTATAGTTTTCTCTCTAAAAAATAACATAAAACCCTAATCTCCAAAACCACAGTTTTTTTGTCCTATGCACAAGATTCACAATGGGCTACAAAACGGGCCAAAAATTTGGACTAAACCTCAGCAAATCTCCTATTAAAAACCGTAGCAATATTATTTTGGGTCAGGTCATAATCTAGATCAAACACAATTAAACTCCGCAAAGTCCAACACTTTAATTTGGCTCAATAAGAGTATAACAACAATAAATGCTACCCTTCAACTTTTAAATGTACTAGTTGCAGACCCGCGCAATGCGCGGGAAAATATGATATGATTATTTTTTATTGGATAGTCATTGAATTAATATATTAGATTGTATATTATTAAAAATTCAACATGTGTTATTTGAAATTATGTTTTAAATTAGAAATTTTTTGTAGTGTAACAAAAATATATTTTGTAGTAAGGTATTATATATAGTGAGATATGTATGAAAACACAATGCAATAATTTTATTTAAAAAAAAAAATTGATAGTGTGAGAACTATTAGATCAAGTTGTAACTATGTATACTTTGTTTATTACTATACAGATGTATGTGATTTAACTCTTATAGATATATTTTTCTCAAAAACATAAATCCACGTCTCTTTCTTCCTCACAATTGAAACTAAGTGAAAAAGTATATAAAGATAACTATGCAATAGATCATTATCAATAAATCATATATTATAAAGTGGAAATATAAAATAAAATAAAATGCAAAAAGAAAAAGTTCCTTATGTATCTATACATAAAAACATTAATAGCATAATGGTGTTATAAAGTAAATTATATTTTATATTATTCTCTTTTTGGCATTTTTAGTAAAGATGACCAACTAATTAAGCAAAGTAAAAACTTACTAAGAAAGTTCAAATTAACTAAAAATTTGATGGTAGAGATGCTAATTATTTGTAATAAAATAACCAAAATAAAAATAACAAATAGATTTGAGCAAAACATATAAGATTTCTAAAAGAAATTTTATCGACCACATGAGATGCAACAATACAAAATTACTATCATGATTTTTTTTTTATTTACTTTTTTGATACTCTACAAATAAAAAAAATAAAAAAAAAACTTTATTAAGTTTTTGTCACAGTATAGACTATAGAGCGATTACAAAATAACAAAAAGTCAAGGAACTTATAGCAAAAGGCTTTCTGTACAAAATTTTTAGTAGAAGAGAGACTAATAGGCCCTCCACTTTCTTCAAGACATAGGGGATTTTATGAAAGATCATACATCCTTTGCCTACCCTTTTCTCTTTCTCAAATTCACATTACCAAAGAATTATATGAAGATAAAAACATTGTGAATACATCTCTATTCAATGGAAGTCCATTGGTATGCACATTCAAATTCGTAGCCATATATATTTTGTTTTGATATAAACTCAAATTTTATTTAAAAAAAAAGAAAAACTACATATTAACCCAAACCAAAATTCAACCAAAGTTATAAGAGTGATTTGTGATAGGAAATTTAAAAAATACAACACCAAAAAATTAAATAAAAAAACCATCAAGCTAAATTAGAGTTATAAAAAAGAACAAAAAGAGAGAGAGAGAGAGAGAGAGAGAGAGAGAGAGAGAGAGAGAGAGAGAGAGTACTCACAGTTTTTGTATGGAAAAAAATATGGATTGAACCAAATAAATGATATCAAATTTATACAAAATAAGATGGGGAGAAGAAGAGTTAAAATATAAGAAAGAGGAAATGATGAAGAAAGTTTAATGGTAAAGTAAAGAGTAGTAGGGAGATAAAGAGGCAAAAAGGGAGAGGAAAGGTTGGAGGAAGAGAAGAAGATATACATATATATATATATATATATATATATATATTTAGAATAGGAAGATGAAAAGTTTAAATATTCAATTACTTGAAATTAGAAAGAAGAAAACGAAAAGTTGAAATCAATTTGGATAGTTGAATATAGTTAAACATTTGCATCTAATGAATAGTAACGTTTGTAATGAATAGTAAACATGTGCATATAATCACTAAATGAAAATGAATTATTTAATTTTAACAATTAATTGAAATTAGAAAGAAGAAAATGAAAAGTTGAAATCAATTTGGGTAGTTGAATAGTCAAATATTTACATTTAAAACAAATGAATAGTAACGAGAAAAAGAGTATCCCTTTATAGACTCTCTCCTCTTGTAGGAGCTCTCCTTCTCGTGAAAACAACCCCTTCCTCCTTGGGTTTTCCCTAGGGTATTCTATTCCCACTTTCTCAAACTTTTCTACTCTCCTTACCCTCTCCCTCTTCTCTTACCCCTTCACATGTTTACCCATTCCGTATCACTCACTGTAGGCTGGACACTATTGTTTAGAGATAGCAACTATGGTTGAAGATGTTATTAACAGTATGGTGAATCTGAAGTTAACGTCTAAAGAGGAAGAAGAAATACAGGTTTTAGACGAGGGCAGATTGGAGGAAATTGATAGCTGTGTTTAAGCTTGTTAGGGAAATTTCTAACATGTAAACCCTACAATCGTAAAACAGAAAAAAACATGTTATGGAAAGCGTGGGGTCTAGGAGCTGTAGATTTCTAAGGTGGGCTCCAACCTTTTCCAATTCAAGTTCCAATTTGAATATGACCTTGAATGTATCCTTGGGGGGGGGGGGGGCATGGAGTTTTGATAACCAATTCTTGATGCTTACTCGGTGGAGAACATGTATGAGTGCTAATAATGTAGTCTTGGAGCACGCATCATTGTGGGTTCAGATATGGGGTGTGCTGTTTGATATGATGTCCCCAAAGGTGGCGATGGAGATAGGAAATAAGATGGGGGTGGTTGAGGATGTGGAACGACGACGGCGAACAGATGACTTAAATCTCTTCTTACAGGTTAGGGTTGCTTTACCTATCTCCAAACCCTTCCGTAGAGGCGGATTTCTGATGGGATCGGATGGGAAGCATCATTGGATTGATTATAAGTACGAACGATTGTTAGTGTTCTGCCATTATTGCGGGGTTCTAGGGCATGATATCCGACACTGTCCAGCACATTTTGTAGCGTCAAAAAAGTCTACTACTATTGATTATCAGTATGGGGACTGGCTGAAAGCAGTAAGTGGACGAAATAGATCCCCACCACATCGAAGTAATGTTAGTTCACCTGGTGATGCATCGGTGGACAAGGAGGACAACTAAGCTGTAGAGAACAGTGTGGCGAACGCAGTGGAGAAGGTGATGACTAGGGTTTTGACCCTCAATGACAACCATCTAGCCCATTATGGCAAGAACGGATTGGACGGGATTGGTCCAAAGTTTTAGGCAAATATCTCGGAGGGTATTTCGTCTGTGGTTCCTATTATGGACAATCATGTGCCGAGTTTAGCGCCAAGTGGAGATGTGGATTTAAATTTGAATGAAGATTCTAATAATGGGCTGAAGGAAGTCAATAATGAGTTAGGCCTGGCTGATACACAGCCTAACAAACTAAAAACTAAGTGGACTAGGATTAGTAGAATGGATGTTGGGCTGTCAGACTTAAATATTACCACCAGCAAGCTTAAGTTGGGAGAAAGATTAGTGGGAAGCGTCTTGGAAGAGGACTGTGAAGAAGGGCCTACGATATTGATTTAGAAGCACTCCAGAGTAGGGATCCGTGATGGTAATTCAGATTTTATATTGGTGGGGTTGGAGGATCACCCTTGCCGGGAGCAATGAAAATACTTAGTTGGAACTGCCAAGGGCTTGGGAACCCTTGGACAGTTCAAAACCTTCATAAAATCATATAGGAACAAGCGCCCTCCATCCGTTTCCTCATGAAAACCAGACTAGACAGAGAAGGCATAACTCAGTGGTGCAAGGAACTACCCTATAAGAATTGGTTTGTTGTTAAAAAACTGGGTCTTGGTGGTGGACTTGCTTTGTTGTGGAAGGAAGATATCGGTTTAGACGTTTTTAAGTTCTCAAACAACCAAATTTTAGCAACGGTGACCAAGAGTGATGGATTTCAGTGGGTATTAACCGGTTTTTATGGTTGGCTAGAGATGCAAGATCGATATAAATCTTGGGCTCTCCTTTCTCACATTTGTTCCCTTGTTGATGGTGCTTGGATGTGTATCGGTGACTTCAACGAGATGTTAAGCTCGTCGGAAAAGCCCGATTGCAGACTGGCCCCACTCAACAATTAGATGCATTCCGTGAAGCATTGGAGCGTTGTAATTTGATTGATTTAGGTTTCATAGGCTATCCGTTCACTTGGAATGATAGACGACCAGGGGCTGCCAACACCAAGGAACGGTTGGATAGAGCGGTAGTGAACCAAGTATGGAGGTCTAAATTTCCTGGAATTACAATAACTCATATTATCTCACATGCTTTGGATCATCTACCTCTGATTCTCCAGAAAATGAAGCCATAAATGGAGACGTGGCTTTAAGTTTGAAGAAGTTTGGTTACTCTGGGATGACTACGAGAAGGTAATTCAGGAAGCTTGGGCAAATAGAGAAGGATGTATGTCGGCCTTGGAAACAGTCAGCAAGAAGATCAGTGGGTGTGCTTCGGAGTTGCTAGTGTGGGGTGCCTCAAAAACACATCCAGGTATAGAAGAAATAAAAAGCTTCCAGAAAAGGATTGAGGTATTGAACTGTGCTCCACCAACACAACTGAACAGAAGTGATTTTCTTCAGGCTAGTAAGGAGTTGGATGAATGGCTTAGAAAACAAGAAATTTATTGGGCCCAAAGATCAAGGGTGAATTGGATCAAACATGGTGATAAAAATTCTAAATTTTTTCACTTAAAGGCATCCCAACGAAGGCAGAGAAATCTCATCCAAGGAATCATGGACCCACAGGGTAACTGGTTAGAAGATATGGAAGATGCGGCAAGTGTGGCTGTACAATACTTCAATAATATATTCTCCACGGGCCCGTGTACAAGAATTGAGGAATGTCTTGAAGTAGTACCACTTAAGGTGACATGTGATATGCAACAAACACTGTCCAGTGATTTCAATACAGATGAAATAAAAGCAGCTTTGTTCCAAATGGGACCCACAAAGGCGCCTAGACCAAACGGTATGAATGCCTTTTTCTACTAGAAATTTTGGCATATTGTTGGTGATACTGTTGTGTCTGCAGTCCTTGAGTTTCTTAATAATGGTCATATGTTGCTTACACTAAATCATACCCATATTGTACTCATCCCAAAAATTAAAAATCCTATTAAGATGTCTGATTATAGACCTATTACTCTCTGCAATGTTATCTACAAAATTATTGCAAAGGTTTTGGCAAACAGGTTGAAATAGATATTGCCCATATTATTGCCCCAACCCAGAGTGCCTTTGTCCTAGGGAGATTGATCATAGACAATGTTCTTGTGGCCTATGAAGCCTTACATATGATGCATGGTCGGAAAAAAGGTAAAACAAGGACACTAGCTATGAAGTTGGATGTTAGCAAAGCCTATGATAGGGTGGAATGGAGTTTTTTAAGGCAAATTATGATTAAGTTGGGTTTCCCAAGAGTTTGGGTTGACAGAGTGATGAGTTGTATTTCCTCAACTTCTTTTTCTATTTTGATCAATGGTAAACCATATGGTATGATTACTCCCACTAAAGGACTCCGGTAGGGAGACCCTCTGTCACCTTATCTATTTCTTTTATGTGCAGAAGGCTTCACATCTCTCTTGCAGATAGTAGAAATGGAGGGACATATCCATGGTGTTTCTATTTGTAGGAAAGCCCCAAAAATCTCACACCTCGTGTTTGCAGATGACTCACTCTTATTTTGCCAAGCATAGAAAGGGAGACACAAGAAGCTCTGGAGATACTGAAATTTTATGTAGAAGCCTCAGGTCAGTGCATAAATATGAAGAAGTCATCAATCTATTTTAGTAGTTACACCTCACCCCAGAAAAGGGAGTTGATCAAGGCAATACTTGGAGTGAGTGAAGTGGAGAGGTTTGAGTCCTACCTAGGATTACCAACATTGGTGGGATGGAGAAAATACCATACCTTTTCTTTCCTCAAAGATAGAGTTTGGAAAAAGCTTCAAGGTGGAAAGGAAAAATTCTATCAAGAGTAGGAAAGGAGATTCTAATCAAAGCAGTGGCACAATCGATCCCAACGTACACAATGAATGTATTTCAATTGCCTGTTAAGTTATGTGAAGAACTTCAGTCCATGTGTGCTTGGTTTTGGTGGGGACAGGTCAGAAATGAGAGGAAGATTCATTGGCTAAGTTGGGACAAACTAACTAGACAAAAATCAAAAGGAGGGATGGGTTTCAAGGATCTACGTCAATTCAACTTAGCAATTCTTGCAAAACAAGGATGGAGGTTGATGCAAGACTAGGAGTTGCTGCTTTTCTAGTGCTTGAAAGATCGCTATTTTTTGAGATGCCATATTTTAAAGGCCACTGATTCGCCTAATAGCTCCTACACGTGGAAGAGCATCATGGAAGCCAAACCAATTTTGCAAAGGGGGTCATGCTGGAGGGTAGGTAATGGAGGTCACATACGGATTCTCAATGATGCTTGGATTCCTAACCATCCTACAAACAGAGTACTACATCCGGCACAAAACATTGAAAAGAGGATGATGGTTTCTGAGCTGATAGACCAGGCTTCAAGGTGGTGGGATAGAGGATCTATTTTGTAGAACTTTCATCGTGATGATGCTAAAGCCATTTTGCGAGTGTCGCTTAGTTGTAGATTTATCTCTGATACATTGTTCTGGCTTGGCGAAAAATCGGGTGAGTATTCTGTGAGGTCGGGCTATCATGAGGCGCGACAGTTGCTAAGGTAATTGGACTGGGCAGAAAGTTCTAGGGGCATTGTGGGAGGAAGTGTGTGGAAAATCCTGTGGAAGTTAAAGGTGCTAAACAAAATTAAAGTTTTTGGTTGGCAAGCTTGCCGCAACATTTTTCTAACACGGGTGCATCTGTCAAAGAAGCGAATTATTGAAGATAACTACTGTGAAGCTTGCAAGACGGAACCGGAAACTGAAATACATGCATTGTGGAATTGTGGCGTGGCTCAGGACATTTGGGCTGGATGGTCGGCAAGATTGCAAAAGTGCCATGTGGGATAGGATGACATGCTCCAATTATGGGAAGAGTTGATCGCTAGGCTTACCACTGATGAGCTAGAATTATTCCTAGTGCAAGCTTGGATAATATGGCACCAAAGAAATGCTATGATCCGTGGGAAACAGTTGCAGGCACCTGGCGTTCTAAACAGAAGAGTAGAAGATTATATTGAGGAGTTTAGGCGACCTTAGTCCCGACTATCCACAAGTTATTTAAGCTTGAACCCAATCAGTTGGAGACCACCACCCTTGACTTGCTTTAAACTCAACTTCGAAGCTGCAATTTTTAAGGATGAAGGAGCCACTGGGATTGGTGCCATCATACGTAATGAACGAGGGGAAGTTATGGCTGCATTTTCAGGCAAAGGACCACCGATGTCTTGTAGCGAGGAAGCAGAAATTTTTGCCTGTCGCCGTGCCATGGAATTTGCATTGGAGTGTGGCTTTTTGGAGTTGGTCGTTGAAGGAGATAATCAGTTGGTCATGTCTACACTAGAGTTGAAGAAAAGTTTGTTGTCTCGGGTGGGCCACATAATTCAGGATGTACTCCGTCTGCTCAACAGTCTTAGACGGTCGCAAGTGCAATTTGCAAAAAGGAGTGCAAATACAGTAGCCCATCTATTAGCTAGGCATGCAGAAAAATCTATCACATGAAGTTATCTGGATGGAGGAATCCCCTCCACCTATAGTGCAAGCTTTGTATCTTGATTCTATTTTCATTTAATGAAGTTTGAGGATGTCTTCCTCTTAAAAAAAAAAAAAAAAAAAAAAAAAAAAAAAAAAAAAAAAAAAAAAAAAAAAAAAGAAAAAAAGAAAGAAAAGAAAGAAAGAATAGTAACATGTTGAATAGTAATGGAGTGCATTAATAGGTTTGTCCATTAACTATATTTAATTATTTTATATAAAATAAAAAAAATATATAAAGGAAATTAAAAAAAAAGTATGATGTGATTGATGAGGTAGCTCAACAGGAGTACAACAACATTAAATTCTACGTCTCGACTTTTAGATATATATAAATATAGATGTCCTACATTGTAAATTATTAACTATAGTCATCCAATTACCTATACAGCCATAAATCAAATGATCAGTCTCTCTCTCGACATCAAAATAAAAATTGGAGATTAGGTTTTAGCTTAACTAGCTTTACCAGGAATAAATTAAATTTTTTTTAAAATCATAATTTTTTTTAATAAAAAAATGGCTAAACGACCATGATCTGGAATTTTTTGTATAAAATTAATCCTTTTTTTTAGTTAGTATTGTTTTATCAAGTTATGTGTTAAAGCCTTTGTTTGGATAATTTGATGGTATTGGATGATTTTATTATTAATTGAAGTCACAATAGTGATTGATAAACTAGTTAGATTCTATTGTTCTATGCTTTAAGTGGATAAATTTTCATATTATCATTTGAAAATTAGATGTTAGTATAACTTAAATACAAAAGCTTAATTAGTGAGTAGTTTTTCTTCTTAAAAAGTAAGAAGAATATATTTTAAATAAAGGCAAAAAACACCTTTTAGTCCCTACATTTTCAAGAGATTCCCATTTTAGTCCTTACATTTTATTTTTACCGCTTTTAGTCCCTGTCCTGAAAAAAGCTTACCGTTTTGGTCCCTGCCATTACATCAGAAACGAAGAAAGCTGACGTGAAAAACGGCAGGAATAAATAATACTAAATTAATGTCCACGTGGCCTAAATTAATAATAAAAAAATGTTTTTTGGCATTAAAAAATGCCACGTTAGCATCTAAATTAAAAAAAAAAATTATTAATTTTAACTAAGTAAAAAAAATAAAAAACAGAATTTAAAGCTAAAAATTATATGAATTGAGATCTAAGTGTGTTTTGAACAAGAATAACAAGAACACAAACCCAGATCCAAGAACACAAACCCAGAAATTTAAAAAAAAAAAAAAAAAAAAAAACCCAAACTCAAAATTTTGAACAAATCAAACTTAAATTCTCTAATTTCAATCAAAGCACAACCATGAATCAAAGCAGAAATTCTTAAACCCAAATTTTAATTTCTCTACAAACTCACCCAAACTCAAATTAGCTACCCAAAAAAAAAAAAAAACTCGATATTGGTAAAAACCCAGCAAGATAGAAACCTAGCAAACTTAGGTGGTCTTTCATAGTTTTTAGCAAAACAAACCATGCGACTAAAACCCAGTGGTAGAACCTAGATTGGCATAGAAACCCGGTGGTAGAAACTGAGATCGGCATCCACAAACAATCCCAAAACCCATATTGAGGAGACAAAACCAGATTGGCGGTGAGATTGGTGGACTTGATTGACGTTGCAAACTGAGAAATCAAACCCAGAAAATAAAAAAATAAAAAAAAAACAAAAAAAAAACCCAAAAACACCGCGGTTGGGGTTGGAACTGCGATTCTGCCATCGGCCGAGAGAGGAGGAGAGGAACTCTCCGGTGGCGCCATTGGGCTTGGCTATGATGGTGGAGAACCCTCCGTTGGCCAAGAGCGGGTTGGTCGGCCCTCCGACACGAACCGGGTCATTGTCGCCCAATTTGTTTGCGAAAGTCCTCCACTCGGAGGTCTCGTCGATCGAGTACGACTCCAACACCAACCCGCACTTCGAACACACGGTGTCTCCGGCCGAGTGGTCGAACACCACCTCCGTCTGCCACTTACAGTCTGAGCAATACGCATCTGACATCACTACCTCCTTCTTCTTCTTCTTCTCTTTGTATCTTCTTTTTGCATAAATACCAACAAAACGACCTCGTTTTGGATCAAATTTGAAATTTCAAATGGTGGTGGTGGTGTTGTTTTTGGGTTTTGCTTTTTGTTTTTGTTTTTTTAATTTGTGGGTTTGTGTTCTTGGATCTAGGTTTGTGTTCTTGTTGTTCTTGTTCAAGACACACTTAGATCTCAATTCATATGATTTTTAGTTTTTAATTCTGTTTTTAATTTTTTTAATTTAGTTAAAATTAATAAATTAATTTTTTTAATTTAGATGCTGACGTGGCATTTTTTAATGCCAAAAAACATTTTTTTATTATTAATTTAGGCCATGTGAACATTAATTTAGTATTATTTATTCCTGCCGTTTGCCACGTCAGCTTTCTCCGTTTCTGATGTAACGGTAGGGACCAAAACGGGAAGCATTTTCAGGATAGGGACTAAAAGCGGTAAAAATAAAATGTGGGGGACTAAAATAGGAATCGGCTGAAAATGTAGGGACTAAAATGTGCTTTTCGCCTTAAATAAATAAATAGATTTTGAATTGAAAAAAAACACTTTTTAAATTTGTCACCTTAAATCTTGATTTGTATCGATATATCTTTTTATTTTGAAAACTAGTTCCAAAATCCGGAACATTAAAACTAAAAGACATCTAATTGTGGTAAACTCCAACTTGAGGGGAGTGTTAAGGAAGGCAAAAAAAAAGAAGAAAAGAAAACAATTTGGAAAGTCCACTGACCCCAATTCCTCCATCAGCAAATCATCTCTATATTATCAGCAAAATCAAACTCACAAGAAACGCAATGGCTACTAAACAACTTCTACTATATTCATCAATGTTGTCAATAAAAACTATGTACATAGAAGCACATGTATAAAAACACAATATAGGCAAAAAGAAAGAGAATAACAAACAAATCGTAGATGTAACTCTAAGTAATATTACACCACCCAATAATTTGTTATAAAATTCATATTTTGAAAATCCATTGTTGAATAACATGTTTTATATGTTTTTAACATTTTTGCCAATTTTCATGTCAATTGGATGTTATTTACTATTCGATCAATAAACTCATATTTTGTACATTATTTTAAACTACAAAAATTTGAATTTAAATAATTGATTGATGACATGGTTATTAATTTTTGATCAACATGAAAATTTACAAGCATGAAAAATCTACAAATATATTGTAATCTAACGGTAGATTTGTTAAAATTCACATCCAATTAAAAAATATTAGGTGGTATAACATTACTTAGAGTTATACCAGGTGTAACTTGAACCCAACCCTATATATATAATTTTTTTTTCTTTCTTTTTGATAAGAATTCAATATATTGGATAGGAATTCGATATATATCTTTAAAGCAAAAGACATTTAATTGAAATAGATCACAATAAATAATCCACTTAAAAAAAATTGGAAACCATGTGTCCATGAAAAGAAGAGACGTGATGTAATCCACGAATACATAACACATTCACACTACTAACTTTCCGTTCCATATTTTGCGTTCATTCTTTTCCTACTTGTACTCTCTCTCTTTGTCATACTCAATGCCACACCAACCTTCTTTAAAACACTAGAATATGTCAAACTGGACACTGCTAGCAGTCACACTACACTGCGTTTCAAAGAGACAAGCCAAAGACAATATATAAACCCTGAAATCAATTGCCACTGCCATAACAAACCATTTCTGGGAATTGGGATTCCCTCAAAACTTCATGATCGGTTAGTCGTTTAACATTTTACGAATACTTGCACTCTTTTATACGTCGTTTTGTTTAGTGGAATACAAATCAGAACTTACATTTTTACAAGGATTCCATATAGGGTCATTATCATCATCATTGTCATCATCATTTATTATTGTTTTATTTTTTATTTTTTATATAAGATAGAAATTCTATTCTAGCATAATTTAAGTGTATATATGTGTGAAGCTCCCTCTTAGAGACTTGAACTTCAACTTTTGCCCTCCACACACCACAAACACTTATCTTGTAGAGTGAGTATCACATCAAGGATGTGCGGTGGTATCATTTATTACTGTTACTTTCTAATAAGGGTCTGTTTGCACCCGCTATTCCTTTAGTTTTTAGCTTATTTAGTTTATGTATTGTTTTTTGAAACCTCACTTTGTTTATTTATCACTTTTTTTTTCACAAGTATACTTTAGTCTACTTTCAACAAAAAGTGAAAAAAGCTGATGCCAAAGCTGACGGAAAATTTGGTTAATGAAATATGGTATTGCTTATATTTTTAATGCTGAGTCGGTTTCTCTTATTAGAATGCTTGCGGCAAAGCAAGCGGCAATATGAACTTAAGCCTATTTGGGTATGTCAGAATCATGAACTTACATTTCTGCACATAATGAATCACTCTCATTCACAAGCAAAGGGCAAAGCAGTTGGTGAGCAAAATACATAAACAGAAAGTTAACCAAAGCAAAAAAGAAAACCTGCACTAGATATCAGTATAAAAGAAAGGTCAGACATATTACTACACAAATAAATAACAATTTGAAAGTACTCAGTTCTGATTTGAGTCTGTCAATTTTGCTTAGCAGCTGGGTATGTATCACTTTATTTACAGTTATTATGTTTTTTTGTTTTATTTTGTTTTCTTTACAGATATTCTGATGATTTTAATCCTCTCACCCCACATATCGTTTACATAAGCATTCTAGGCTAATCTAAGAACAAGAACGTCCATAGTTATTCCACCAAGATGAGATTCAACCAAGTATATTTCATCCTGAAATTTTCAAAATTGAATACTAATTTTAATTTTCATGACCAAATAGAAATCTTGTATGTCCAATTTGTTTGGTCAAGTTCGGAGAAGAGCAATTAATGCACCAATGAAAAATATTGAATTCATTCAAGTTGAGGAAACAAAAAAGGTAGAGGAAGACTAAAAATTAAATAAGTGGAAGTAGTAAAAAAGGACATGTTAATTAAGAAAGTATTAAAGAGTACGACTTTAGATAGAATTGAATAGTAGAAAAGAATAGATGTGGCTGACCTTTACTAATTTATTGAGGATCTATTGGCGACCCCTTAAGACCAAGGCTTAGTTGTTGTTCTTTCATAATATTATCAATTATACACTCTCTTTTACTTCCTTTTATTTATTTATTTATAGTAAATTTTATGCAATAAGTAATTGGATGACAAGTTTTTAATTGGATGACAAGTTTTTCTGTATATACTTATAAATGTGTTCTTGCATGCAATACAGAGATTGAAGAGCAAAGGAAAAACAGAAAAATGAAGGGTGACAGTGATTCTGTTGGCCTTGTTACTCCATTTGCTAAAGCTGGATTCCTCAGTAGAATGTCATTTTGGTGGTTAAATCCATTGATGAAAAGGGGCAGGAAGAAAACTTTGAAGGATGAAGATATACCCAAGTTGCGTGAGGCAGAACGAGCAGAAAATTGTTATTTTCCGTTTTTGGAGCAACTTAACAAACAGAAACAAAAGGACCCTTCTTCCAAAACTTCAATTCTAAAGGCAATAATTTTATGCCATTGGAAAGAAATTTTATTTTCTGGGTTCCTTGCTTTGTTATATGTTCTCACACTATCTACAGGTCCTCTACTTCTGAATGCCTTCATATTGGCTGCTGAGAGAAAAGAAAGTTTTATGTATGAAGGTTACGTTTTGGCAATATCATTTTTCTTTTTAAAATGCATACAATCCATGTCAGAAAGGCATTGGTACTTCCGAAGCAGGCTTATTGGACTGAAAGTGAGGTCATTGCTCATAGCAGCCATCTATAATAAGCAACTGAGATTATCCAATTCGGCTAGGTTGATTCACTCAGGTGGTGAGATAATGAACTATGTTACAATGGACGCTTATAGGATTGGAGAATTTCCATATTGGCTCCATCAGACTTGGACAACATGCCTCCAGCTATGTATTGCTATAGTAATCCTTTTCCATGCAGTGGGGCTAGCAACAATTGCAGCAATGTTGGTGATAATTCTCACCATGATTTGCAATATTCCACTTGCAAAGCTACAGCATAAGTTTCAGTCTAAGCTAATGGTGGCACAAGACGAGAGATTGAAGGCTTGTTCAGAGGCTCTAGTGAACATGAAGGTTCTGAAACTGTATGCTTGGGAAAATAATTTCAAGAATGTTATAGAATATTTAAGGAAGGTGGAGTACAAATGGTTACGTAAAGTGCAGTTAGAGAAAGCATATCATAGCCTTCTCTTTTGGTCCACTCCAGTTTTGGTCTCTTGTGCTACATTTGGAGCATGCTATTTCCTCAGGATTCCTCTTCATGCAAATAACGTTTTCACCTTTGTAGCAACTTTTCGCCTTGTTCAGGAGCCAATTGCATTGTTTCCTGATGTTCTTGGAGTGGTCATTCAAGCAAAGGTTGCATTTGCACGTATTGTAAAATTCCTTGAGGCACCAGAGCTGCAAAATTCACATGTCCAGCAAATTTGCAACATGGAGAGTGTGGATCATTCCATTTTTATTAACTCAGCAGAATTTTCATGGGAAGAGAATTTATCGAAGCCCACCCTGAGAGACTTAAATTTGGAGGTTAGACTTGGCGAAAAGGTGGCTGTATGTGGAGAAGTTGGCTCAGGCAAGTCAACTCTTCTAGCAGCAATTCTTGGAGAAGTTCCAAAGATTCAGGGAACCGTGAGTTTCTACCGCTCTTTTACTTTCTTTTCTAGTTACAAAGTACATTTTAACCTTGTTGAAAACTCTCTTATTACATGCATTCCTACACTTCAACTCTAAAGCATATGCATTCATATGGCGCCAGTGTATTCTGAGTATTTTGGTTCCATTTATTGAAATTACAGATTAAAGTATATGGAAAGATTTCCTATGTTTCTCAAACAGCATGGATTCAAAGTGGGACAATACAGGATAATATTTTATTTGGGTCTGCTATGGATAGTGAAAGATACAAAGAAACACTGGAGAGGTGCTCATTGGTTAAGGACCTTGAGTTGCTTCCTTTTGGTGATCTCACTGAAATAGGAGAGAGAGGTGTTAATTTGAGTGGTGGTCAGAAGCAACGTATTCAACTTGCCCGTGCTCTCTATCAGGATGCTGACGTATTTCTCTTAGATGATCCATTCAGTGCTTTGGATGCACAAACTGCAATGAGCATATTTAATGTAATTGTATTTCTTGAACACCTTCCATGTATATGTAATTTGTTTTTTACTATTTATATACTAACTTAAAGTGTAAATTACTCAAACTGTGATAGGAATATGTTATGGGAGCACTATCCAAGAAGACTGTCTTACTTGTGACCCATCAAGTTGATTTCCTGCCTGAATTCAATTCTGTTTTGGTTAGTATACGAAAGTTTCAAAGAAGATTAAGTGCATAGAAAAATTATTTAAAGTTTATCTAGCATTTTTTCCTCTTTTCAAACAACAGTAAATATTTTGGAGATGTGACACTCTAAATAGATTAGAAATTGGATTACATTGTATGAGTGTTAAGTCTCAGATTGGGTATTTATTAGGTCAATCTGGACTATAAAAGTGATTATTAGTAGTCCTAATTGTGACTTGACTTGTCCTTGGGAAATGCCCGCAAAAGAATATTTTACTATGGTTTTATTCTTTTCTCAATCTCCCCTTCACTCATCAGATTTTGGTGGAATTCCATACATTCTTTAGTTATGTCATGCACTATGAAGCAAGAATCACTTATCCTCCACATTATATTGATCTTTACTTTCTTATTATGTAATTGGTTATTGATATTATCATTAGTTGGAATCTGTTAGTTTTACACAATGATTTGGTGTGAGTTTCATTTTGTGGACAGTTGATGTCAGATGGAAAAATCCTGCAAGAAGCTACTTATAATCAGTTGTTGGCCTCCAACAAAGAATTTCAGGACCTTGTTAATGCACATAAAGAGACGGCAGGTTCTGAAAGGCTTACAGTTGTCAGTTCTACCAGTAGACGAGGAAAATCGTCTAGAGAGATTGAGAACATTTATGTTGAGAAGGAATTACAAGCAAACGAAGTTGATGGATTGATTAAGCAAGAAGAGAGAGAGATAGGAGACACGGGCTTCAAACCTTATAAACAATATCTGAATCAGAACAAAGGGTTCTTGTACTTCTTCATAGCCTGCCTCTCACAACTTATATTCGTGGTCAGTCAGATATTGCAGAACTCATGGATGGCTGCCAATGTTGATAATCCCCGTGTCAGCACATTGCGATTAGTCAGAGTTTATTTGTTGATTGGATTGGCCCCAATACTGTTTATATTATGTAGAACTCTTTCTACAGTTGCTTTGGGTCTTAAATCTTCTAAATCCTTGTTTTCACAGCTATTAGACTCCCTTTTTCGTGCACCCATGTCTTTCTATGACTCCACACCTCTGGGTAGAATTCTTAGTCGGGTGAGTGTCACAAACATAAAATATTAATGTCCCTGTTTGACTTCTAAAACTAATGTTTCTACGTGTCTCCTCACATTACGTGCAGGTTTCTTCTGATCTGAGTATCATAGATCTTGATGTCCCATTCAACCTTATTTTTTCTATTTCGGGTGCCATTAATGCGTATGCTACTCTTGTAGTACTAGCCATTGTCACCTGGCAGGACTTGATTATCACTATACCAATGCTTTATCTTTCAATTAGCTTGCAGGTAATACTGGACAACATCCTTTCATGAATAATATTCTGTGGAAGCATGCCATGCAAATCAATAATATTTTAGACATTCTGTAACCATCATCCTTGGCTCCATGATGCTAATATAGTAGATAATCACGTGAAGTGAAGTGATCGTTAGTGCAATGCATACTGTCTATACGACAAATGTTGGACAATGGAATTGCTTTTCATCAGTAATAGCTTAATGTAGAGTCAAATCTGAAAAATAATATGACAAATCATGACCGATTCATGTGTTAGGGATATGAATACAGAACTTGTAAATTTAAATTCTTGGACTTTTTGGAATTGTTACTGAATTTTAGGTAGAGTTTCATAATCTTTTACCATATGAAGGCTTTCTCAGCCTTTTGGCTAAGATCAAGTGACAGTAAAATGCCATTAATTTGTGTTAAATTTTAAAAATTATTTTCGTAGTGATTGCATGTCTTGATTAATACTGTAGAATTCTGGCCAAATTTTATTATGAGTTATGTCATGAAAAAGTATTAAGAATTCGTTGACAATGTTCAACTTAGTGGATCAATTGTGCTGAGCAGAAATTTCCTTTCTTGCACTCTATGATTAAGTTTTTTGTTTGTTGGCTTGGGGGGGGAGGGGGGGTACTTTCAATTCAAGTGAAATGTTATTGAGATTTCTTTTGGTTTAACAAGTATATTTGACAGAAAATGTTCCCTTTTACTAGAGATACTACTTTGCCTCTGCAAAAGAATTGATGCGGATCAATGGAACGACCAAGTCCTTAGTGGCAAACCATCTGGCTGAGTCTGCAGCAGGAGCCATGACGATAAGAGCTTTTGAGAAGGAAGACCTGTTCTTCAGAAAGAATCTTGGCCTCATTGATACAAATGCTAGTCCTTTTTTCCACTGTTTTTCAGCAAATGAGTGGTTGGTTCAATGGATAGAAATAGTCTGTGCGGCAGTTCTTGCCTCTGCAGCACTTTGCATGGTTTTGCTTCCTCGTCGGACTTTTAGCTCTGGTCAGTATACGATTGTTATTCTTGGAATTAGGACCATTTCAGTAATTTAGTTATTTACACCTCTTCTATGCCTCTGCCTTATTTTTTAGGAAGAAAATTTTGGAAATATAATTCATACATGATGTTGAACTACTGACTCTCCTATATGATTTGCGATTGCAGGATTCATTGGAATGGCACTTTCTTATGGTCTTTCCTTAAACATGATGCTTGTCCGTTCAATTCAAAAGCAGTGCACTATGGCAGATAACATCATTTCTGTGGAAAGGCTAAACCAGTACATGCATATTCCCAGTGAAGCACCTGAAGTAATAGAAGGGAACCGCCCCACAACTAATTGGCCAGCTGTTGGTAAAGTGGAGATACAAGATTTGCAGGTAAATTTTGATTCATTTAATATCAAATCAAAGGAAGCTATGTGTACATACTGAGAAAGTTGATTTGAAAACAGGTCAGATATAGGCCCAATGCACCACTTGTTCTTTGTGGGATAAGTTGCACTTTTGAAGGAGGGCAAAAGATTGGTATTGTTGGTAGAACTGGCAGTGGGAAAACTACTCTAATAGGTGCTCTTTTTCGTCTGGTGGAGCCAGCTGGAGGGAAGATTTTAGTTGATGGCATTGACATCTCTACAATTGGACTTCATGATTTGAGGTCACGTTTTGGAATAATACCTCAAGATCCTACTCTTTTTAATGGAACTATGAGATTCAATTTGGATCCCATGTCTCAACATTCTGACCAAGAAATATGGGAGGTACTACTTCGGTTCTTTTCCAGTTCTGGTTGCTTTGACATTAGAAGTATTTATTGGAACTTCCACTGGGTAAACAATGCTTATAAAGAAGTATTACACATTTAATTCTGTATGGGTTGCAATTTTGCAATAAGTGATGTTTTTTATTTGAAGGTTCTTGGAAAGTGCCATTTACAAGAGGCACTTCAAGAGAATGGAAAGGGCCTAGACTCCTTAGGTAACGTTTCAATATTTTAACATGTGGCATGTGCTGAATTCTAAATTTTGATCATTAACAACTATGAACCTGTCACTCAGTTGCAGAATCTGGATCGAATTGGAGCATGGGGCAGCGGCAAATTTTCTGTTTAGGCCGTGCACTTCTGAGGAGAAGTAAGATATTGGTGCTTGATGAAGCAACTGCATCAATTGATAATGCAACGGATATGATTCTGCAGAAAACTATTCGTGCTGAATTTGCAGATTTTACTGTGATCACTGTAGCTCACAGGATACCCACAGTGATGGATTGCACGATGGTTCTTGGTATTAGTGATGGTAAGTCACACATTATTTCAAACCCTGGACATAGAATTAACATTCCCTATTTGTTTGAGCACCCAAATCCTATACATTTCTATGGATGCCTTCCATTACATTGATATATCTAATTTTTGAATTTCCTAATCTAAATATTCCCAAGATCTAGTTTTAGAGTGTAGTCCTTTTCTTTATCTGATTCCACAAATCACAATGTACATAGTATAGGGTTGAAATAAATTCTATTTCTCAAAAAAAAAAAAAAAAAAGGGTTGAAATAAATTCACTTTTGACTTCACAATGAGCAGATGGGACATGTTACACTTTTCTTGACATTGTGGCAACTGTATGTCTAGTACATATACATTATATGGAAGGATCTGATGTTGATGTACAATTAAGTGAAACAAAACCCCAAATATAAATGTGAAAACTAGTAGAGATGCATGAAGCAATAAATTTGGCATGAAAAAGTTACTAATAGGAAATGTTTCCATTCTATTTCAGGAAAATTAGTGGAGTATGATGAACCAATGAAGTTAATAAACAAAGAAGGTTCCCTGTTTGGACAGCTTGTTGAGGAATACTGGTCTAATCTTCAGTCAGCAGAATCACATTGAATATAACAAAAATTTCTTAAGTAGCCTTTTATTGGCTCTGGCTTGGTGTTGTGCAAGCAATGTAAAGAAAAGAAGTATATTTAGTATAAATAATATCAAATTTTATTTTTAGTTTTACCTCACACTAAGTAGTATATGGATCCACACATGCATAACCCAAATAAGCCACATGGCACAACAGACACATACTTGAGTTTTTTTTTTTTTTTTGAGAAACAGACACATGCTTGAGTTGATGTAGAGGAAAACTAAATGGCTAGTTTTTAATATTTTTATGCTCTGGTATTCTCCCTCCTTTGAATCTCCACTATTCCACAAAGCCACTAACTAACCCTACATTCCTAATTTAGGGCCTGATTTGGGGATTTTTATTGTCTAGCAATAATTTCTTTCAATTGATTGTTAAATCATGTAATTGAGGTCCTAAATTGAACATTTGAGCCATTAATTATGCTGAATAGTGGATTTTAGTGAATTATTAAAGATTTTAAGTCTTAGGGTTAGGGTTACAAATGACATTCCTACTTTGGGGATTTTTATGTTCTAGCTATTATCTCTTTAAATTGAATAATATTGAATGAAATTAAGATTCTTAATTAAGGAATGGAGCTCTCAATTTGGTATGACCAGCTTATAATGATCTATCAAATAGGGATCTTTAAGGATTAAACTTATAACATTAAATTATGGTTTTCCAATCTAAGAAGTATTTCACTAAATTGGTACTGAATTGACTGAAATAATTTATAACTAGAACATCTAAGTAGGGTTTGTTATAACAATTGGGTGAAATCATAATATATTTACAAGTAATCAAATAACAAAACGTTAAGTTTAGGACTAGGCCAAAATTTGGGGGTTCGATGATATGAATGTTTTTCGATCAAATTTAAAGTGCATATATGAAATTGAAGCATCCAATTAAAAGTATAAACATTCAATTTGATGAAATGAACTAAGATTATGATTAACTTTATTTTAGGATTATAATTGAAAGGGATTTTTCCTCAAATTGGGGTCTTGTCATCCAAGTATAATTTTTCAAAATAAGCAACACTTACATGATTATGTGTGTGTGTGTGTGTGGGGGGGGGGGGGGGGTGGTTGGAGATGAGATGCAAGGACTTTAGAGAGAGAGAGAGAGAGAGAGAGAGTAATGGGGGTGGAAAAGGTTTACAACTAGCTCCAACTTCATTTTATTAGCTTTAAATATAGGATTGAAAATTTGAAATGAATGTGTCTTTTTGTAAAAGGAAAGATCCTCTAGATTACAATGTGAATTTTGTAAAACTTCTTGTCATTGTGAATTGTGATGAATAAAAAACCTATGTTCTAATGTGTTGCTCGATATTATATTCCATATCATTGTGTGACCCACTAACATTGTTTTCTTCTTTTTCTTTTTAAAGGAATTAAAATTTTTATAAATAGCGAAGAGTGTTGTAGTTCAATTGATTGAAATCTCTCCTGATATTTCCCAAATACATCTAAGGTTTAAATCCCTCATTCTCCATTGTAACTTTTAAATTATAAAAAATTAAAAATTAAATGCATGATATACTACAATAATGGAACACAAAAGGAAATGATCTTAATAGGACAGAATATTTTTGTTCATTGATCGCAACTTGTAAACTTTATCAGGATGGTTGTGCAAAGGCCCATGCATAGTGGATCCTCTTTTCCAAGTTCTAATAACCATGTCATTAACAAGCTAATAAAGAAGGGTTAAGTGGGTCTTGACCTGCTTTTTTGTTTTGTTTTTCTGAAGACATCATATGCTTGATCAAAAGTAGGAAAAAGATAATGGATCTCCCACACTGTCTATGTGACCATGTAAACCATGGGAAAAAGGAAGCTATTTTTTGTTGTTGTCATTGTTGTTATTGTTATTTTTGTTAATTTGACAATTATAATAATGAGAAAGTGGAATTCGAACACCAATTCTGCTAGAGACCAAAAAATGCCACTCAATTAGAAAGCTCTTGACAAATAAAAAGTTATTCTTACTATCGTAGCAATCATGCTTTGTGGGGGGAAGGGTGGTTAATAACATCGATATTTTTGTCAGTTGATTTAACTTTAAAGGAATTAGAAACTTTGTTCAAGCAAAAAATTGAAAAGCATAAAAAACTTTTACTACTCTTAAAAAGGGAGGAAAAAAAAAAGAAGAAGATAAACAAACATGAATATTCAGCGAATTAATTAATGGATTTTATTTATTTATTTAAAAATACAATGCTTTACAAACAAACAAACAAATCTTACATATTGATGAGGCAATGTGCTCTAACAACCGCAGGTCAAACGTATAGATTAGAGGTAAGATAGTCTATAACACGTCTTAGCAATAAATTTCGTAATATTCTTTGAAGATTTTCCAAGGAGAGAATAAAGACTATTGTCATGATACTTATTGTCATAGGTTTATAATTCCAGATTATGTATCCCTTTCAAGGAGATGCAAAGAATCCCAACCAGTAGAAGAATATAGTTTTATTTTTATAATTCTATTTTTAACCTCAACAACCTTTTTTATTTTTCCCCTTCTAGAAAAGGTTGAAAATTTTATTCATGAATTTAGAGAGATTGTACATCATCTAGTTAAGATAGTTTCTTCTCAAAAAAAAAAAAAAAAAAAGGAAGTCAAGATAGTAAATCCTCTAACCAAATATTACAACAAGACTTAGCATTTGAGGCCAATAATCTAGCCACTCAATGGCCATCACATCCCAGTGTTGCTGATAATCTCATGTTATGGCCATATTTACCCATAAAAGCTTATGTAGTGGTTTTGTTGAAAAATTCAACAATTTAGACTGAGTTCACAATTATCAATTTATTTGTTCATTCAATCACACAAAGTATTACCCAAATCTTTTTCTAAAAAATAAAAAAAGAATTACCCAAATCTATAAATAGTAGGTAAAAGCAATAAACAATAAACAAGCACAACGATTTGGGGTAATGAAGTTAAAAATTAACAAAGAGCCACATCAAAAAAAAAAAAAAAAAAAAACCACCTTGGGAATCCGTTAGAAAATTCATTATAACGGAATAGTTACAATCAATCAAAACACACAAAATTTTTGTAGTTTAGACTTTTTATGTAATCTCTGTAATTACCCACTTGCCTTACTACTGCAGTAGTCTAGAACTTCTAGAATCCTTTCATATGGAGTTCTTCATGAACGACACGACCTCACATATTGGAACATCTGGCACTCCAAAGAACTCCTCTCGAAGATTTGCGGTAGTAATAAACTCACTAGAATGGATCTTTGTGATTTCAAATGATTCTCACAAATCACTTTTTTTTTTTTTTTTTTTTTAAAGAGGAACTTGGATTTTGTTTTAGCACGATTTTGCTTGAGCAAGAATCGATTGAAATACTCGCGAAGTCTTTATTTGCATTATTGTTTCGCTCAAGCAAGTTTGAATTTCGCTTGAGAAATTCTTTGAACTTGAATTTTTTTAATATTAATCAGAATTGAAATAAAGGTAACCCTTGATTTTGTTGCATGGAATATGCCAACCTAAAACCTAACATTATATATTTCAAATCGTTATACGTTTATTTTTAGTAATGATTCCAGAAAATTAATTGAGATAAAGGTGAAAATGACCCACTTATTACCTAAAAATATAAAAGCCATTTGTCGATCAAAAGAAGAGATGTACGTGAGCCATGACAACATCCCACTAACATTTCGTGCTATGATTCTTTAGCTCCCTAACCAACCATAATTCCCAAGTTTAAACTTAGTACCTACATCAACTTCTTTTAAAGAATAGAATATCTTATAGTGGAAAATCCAACAGGAGATCACTTCCCAGAGTTTCAAAAGTACAACATCTTTTTAGTGGAAATCCAACTAAAATTCTATTTACTTGAGACTAGAGGATTCCAGGACTTTAACCCTAAAAATCTAAAGTTATTGTTAAGGTCATATTTTATTTTAATTGGCTAATCCTTTGATAAAATGTATTTTACTTATAATTGGATAGATCTAAGATGAGTTTAGTACTTTAAGAAACATATTGTTCAAGTCAAGTATTAAAGACATGAAGATTGGTTCAAGAAACAAGTGAAGAAAAATTGTCCATTAAGTCTTGACAGATAGCTCGACTGATGCCTACTATCGAGACTTAATGTAAAGCTCGATAGATAGCTTGACAACAGCTCGATCTATTGAGACTTATGATTTTTAGTTTTCTAAATTTGAAATTCGGCCCAGGCTTGTGTAATTGTTTAGGGTTTCTTTTCTCACAACCCTAGATATATAAGACTTATTTTAAGAGCTGTCATACAATGATACAAAGACCAAGAGACTTATTTTCTTTGTGAAAAGCTACTGCATTTGTATGCCATAGGGTTTTCTAACCAAGTGCTTCCAGATCTTCATTATTGATGAAGTGAAAAACTTTGCAGCTAACAACATCTGTTCAAGTTGTTGGAGTTAGTCCATACTGGGATTCATGCAAAATGTTAGTCACAAATTGGAAGTTTGTGCATCAAAGGAAAGAAGGCTACTACAAGATCAAGTCCAATTGAGTATTAGAGCAAAGGTTTAATTGTAGGTTGGTATTTTAGGATAGGCCAGGGTAGTTGGTGAGATTCCTTATATTTGCAACCGCTTGATTGTTGATTTGTGGATTCTTGGGACTGATGACCTTAAAATCACTCGGTGAGGTTTTTACCTTGCAAGGTTTTCCTCATTTGTCAACGAATTACCGTGTCAAATTTATTTTTTGTTGCATTTAGTATTTTTGGTGATTTGTTGGTGTCTTCATGATTTGCATGCAATTGAATCTAATTAATCAACTTGGGTAATTGAATTAATTAACTAGGGTCAAACAATTTTAACCCAACAAGTGTTATCAGAGCAGGCACACTCTGATAGGTTTTAATCTTTGATATGTGATCCATTGACCCCTGCTGTTATGGATCGTGGGCAATCCCTGATTATTCCTCCTTTATTTGATAGCATTAACTATGTATACTGGAAAATACGCATGAGAGCCTTTTTGAAGTCTTTAGATGAGAAAGTATGGCTTGTAGTTGAAGTAGGTTGGAAGAAACCTAAAGAACCACTAGCAACGTGGGATGATACCAAGATCAAAGCTGCAAATTTTAATAGTAGAACATTGAATGCCCTGTTTAGTGCTGTGACCATTGAAGAATTCAAGAATATCTCTTTCACTGACAATGCGAAGGCGAAGGAAGCATGGACTATTCTTTAGAATACCTACGAGGGCACAAAAGCTATTAAAAACTCCAAGCTCCAAAGGCTCACTATCAATTTTGAGGAAATAAGGATGGATGAGGACAAGTCATTCAATGAATTCTATGCCAAGCTCTAGGACATATTGAATTCAGCCTTCAATTTTGGAGAGCAAATTTTGGAGCCCAAGATTGTCGGGAAGATCCTCAGATCTCTTTTGGAGAGATTCCATACCAAGATCATTGCCATCGAAGAATCAAAGTATCTTGACTTTATCCTTTGATAAAGTTGATTGGAAACTTGCAAACCTATGAACTAGGGTTAGCAAGGGTTGGCAAGGGTGGCAAAGGCAAGAACATGGCCTTGAAGACTAAGATTGATGATAATGATGAGTCGTTTGATGATGAGGATACCAAGGTAAAATCTTATATCACTAGAAAATTCAAGAAGTTTATCAAAAATGCGAATATCAAAACAGGTGATAAAGATCGCAAACAGCCTGCATTCTCTCAATTCAAGTCCCAAGCATGGTTTTGAAACCCGAATTGGACTGGGCGGTTCGACTGGAAAAACCGAGAACCAAACTGAGAGAATTGGACAAACCGAGGTTCAACCAGGAAAACCGAATGAACCATAGGCCGGTTCAACCGGTCATGGAATAGGGAAAAATTAAAGAAAAATGCGGCTACTAGGATCTGAACCTGAGCTCTCACACCTTGTAAGCAAGATTAGTAATGAGAAGATTGATACTCGATGAAAATGACCCTGAGTATGCAATGGCATTATAGTACGTTCTAGTAATAGAATAAAAAATAAACTATAGGTTTATATGACATTTTTTTTTAATATAATGAACATGTTAATTGTTGTTGTTAAGTGAATTGTAATTATTACTGCTTAAAATACTTTTATTTATTAGTTTATGACGATTATATGTTTACATTGTACTATCAATGTTAGATTTATATTATAAATAATTATACTACACACATTTGCAAAAACTATACAATATTATACACATTTGTTTAGAAACAATGTAAATATTACAATGATAGTACAATGTAAACTATGAATTTTCCATTAGTTTATTTCAAAATTATTAAGATCCAAATGGGCTTTTTAAAATGATTTTAGATGAAAAAAAAATTTACTTTGTTGTTGGGCTTACTATTTCTCCCAGATTTTAGATAAAATTGGATTGTTGTTAGGCATTTTTTTTGTATTTAAAAGGATCAAAATTTTGTTAAGATGATCATAATTAAACTTATTTCAAGTAGGTTTTAAAAAAATTTAGAGTCAGAGTGTTCAAATTTTTATTTAAGAGGGTCAAATAAAAAAAAACAAAATATATTATATTCTTTTTAAAAAAAAAAATTGCTAGCTCAGGGGGTTCATTTGAACCCCCTGAACTATACATGGCGCCGCCCATGACCCTGGTTCAATTTCAGTTCAACCTTAAAAATCTTGAACCTCTCCCTTTTACTGTTTAATGAACGGTCCGGGTCTGAAAACTATGGTCCCAAGACAAAGGCAAGAGAGAATTCAAAGATGTTGGTCAAGGTAACAGTGTTCCTACTGGACCAAAGTGCAATGGGTGTCTAGGATTTGGACACATAAAGCAAGAGTGTCCCACATATCTCAAATCCATCGGCAAGAGCAAAGCCCTATCTCTTGCCAATGGACCAAATTTTTTGTTTTGTTTTTCTGAAGACATCATATGCTTGATCAAAAGTAGGAAAAAGATGATGGATCCCCACACTTTCTATGTGACTATGCAAACCATGGGAAAAAGGAAGCTATTTTTTGTTGTTGTCGTTGTTGTTATTGTTATTGTTATTGCTATCGTAGCAGTCATGCTTTGTGGGGGGAAGGGTGGTTAATAACATCGATATCAATGTCAGTTGATTTAAGGCAATAGAAACTTTGTTCAAGCAAAAAATTGAAAGCATAAAAAACTTTTACTGCTCTTAAAAAGGGAGGGAAAAAAAAGATAAATAAACATAAATATTCAGCGAATTAATTAATTTTATTTATTTATATATTTAAAAATACAATGCTTTACAAAAAAACAAATCTTACATATTGATGAGGCAATGTGCTCTAACAACCGCAAGCCAAACGTATAGATTAGAGGTAGGACAGTCTATAACACGTCTCATCAATAAATTTGGTAATAATCTTGGAAGATTTTCCAATGAGAGAATAAAGACTATTTTCATGACACTTATTGTCATAGGTTTATAATTCCAGATTATGTATCCCTTTCAAGGAGATGCAAAGAATCCCAACCAGTAGAAGAATATAGTTTTATTTTTATAATTCTATTTTTAACCTCAAGAACCTTTTTTTTCACCCCCTTCTAGAAAAGGTTGAAAATTTTATTCATGATTTTTTTGCATGGAATATGCCAACCTAAAACGTAACATTATATATTTCAAATCGTTATACGTTTATTTTTAGTAATGATTCCAGAAAATTAATAGAGATAAAGGTGAAAATGACCCACTTATTACTTAAGATTGTGTTTGGAAACTTGGATTTGGATTTAGATTTGGATTTTAAATTAATAGATTTGAAATGCCTTGATTTCAAATCCAAGCACTTTAAATATTTTAAATCATTTGTGGATTTGTCAAATCCAAATCTTTGACATTTTTTAAACTATACGATCAAGATATTTGGATTTCAATCACCAAATTCAAATCCAAATCTAAACACCCAAATCATGTCATCCAAACACACCATAAAAAATAAAAGCCATTTGTTGATCAAAAGAAGAGACGTACGTGAGCCATGACAACATCCCACTAACATTTCGTACTATGATTCTTTAGCTCCCTAATTAACCAACCATAATTACCAAGTTTAAACTTAGTACCTACATCAACTTCTTTTAAAGAATAGAATATCTCAGTGGAAAATCCGGCAGGAGATCACTTCCCATAGTTTCAGATTACATTATCTTTTTAGTGGAAATCCAACTAAAATTCAATTTACTTGAGACTAGAGGAGTCCAGGACTTTAACCCAAAAAAACTAAAGTTATTACCTGGAAAACTATTTCTGGGAATTGGGATTCTCTAACAATTTATGGTCAGTCACTTGTTTAACCCTTTAGGTATGCTTCCTCTTTTCTTTAATTTGTGTTGTATGACTCACTTGCACTCTTTTAAACGTGTTTTCATTTAGTGGTCCATGATGAACACACTTTCATATCCACATGCATCGCATACAGGATTGCTTATCACCATCATTGACAATAACATTATTGCTATTATGTTCTAATAAATGTGAGACCTTTCAGTAATTCTCCCCCATCATCGACAGAAGATATGGTTGGTGATTGCTTATATTTCTAAGCAGTTGAACTTAATACTGAATTGGTTTCTCTGGAATACATGCATATAGCAAAGCTTTTTGTATAAACTACGTACCAGCTAAGTGAAGGAGAAAGAACCTGTTTTTATGCTTATCGAGGTATGTCATAGTCATGAACTTGATATTTTTGCACGTACGGAAACACTTTGAAATTCTCATTCACAAGAAAATAGACAATTTAAGCTTTTCTTCATCTTTTGGACATATTGGTATCCATTCCAAACCACAGTAAAGTGCAACCACTACAAAAAAAAGGTCTTTTGGCCGCGTTTTTAAAACGCGGCTATATGTCAAAAAAACGTGGCTATAGCCTATAGTCACGTTTTTTTAGGCCGCGGTTTATAATGTGGCCTAAAACTTGTGACTATAGGACTAACGGTCCTATGGCTGCACTTTTTAACCGCGGCTCCAGCCCAAGTCCTATAGCCCCGTTTAAAACGCGGCCTAAGGTTCTGGTCGTAGGTTGCGTTTAAAACGCGGCCTAAGGTTGTGGTCTTGGGCCACGTTTTAAACGCGGCCTAAGATTGTGGTCTTGGGCCGCGTTTTAAACGTGGCTATAGGATCGGACCAATGGCCACGTTTAAAAACGCGGCTATAGCCCTTGTTTTTTTTTTTTCCTAGGCCAGATGGCTTATGAAGGACCTCCACACCTGAGTTTAATCTTGCAGAGTAAATGTACTATAGAACTCAAAAAATATGCATTGAAGGTAGAAAAATTAAAAATTAACCTTGTAGTCAAAATTGAAAACTAAGAAACAACTAACCTCACAGCAACTTGTAATGACTTTCTAGCAATACAAAACCCTTTAACATATTCATTCACATGTACAAATCCTATATTTTATAATCGAGTTATTGTAATTAAATTGAACCATCCAACAGACATAACAAAATGGACAACCCTGTCAAGAAAATTTGACATTGTAAGAATCAATATGAAAGAATTTGACATTGTCTTCCACATCAGTTCAAAAGTTACCTCATAGGAACTATAATATTTCACTATAGTGCACACTGAAGCAATGGAAAAGCAATAGAAATTCACTGGTAAATTCCACTAATCCAATCTCCTACAACTTATTCCCAATAAAATGAAAAATAAATTGCAAAACCAAAGATCAACCAGGGCTTTCATCATGAATTTACACATAACCTTTCTATAACTTTTCCTTTATTTATTTATTTTGATAAATACAATTTTTCATCTATCATCAATTGAACTCCATACAATTATATTGCCTTTCAATATGTCCAGGGCATTTGGAGCATTTAAAGCGTACTATTCATTTCAAAGCAAACCTGATAAAAGGCCAAGCATTGAAGCACAAACTTTTCCATTGAGTCTAAGCAGCATCATAGTCCTTGACCTATGACCATCAAAATAAACATTAGTACATTAAAGCACAACAGCAAGAACCATTCGACCACTTAATAAAATAAAATTAGAGCTCCTTCATACCACCTCTCTATATTCACCAATAGCGTGGTAACAGGAAGCTCGTAAATACAAACACTCAATGTCATCATTCTCAATGCCCAAGCCAACTGATAAATCCTAGATTGCCTTCCTGCAATATTAAATAGAGGCATTTTACCACCAAAAAGAAAAAAGAAAAGGAATACAAAAGTGCAAGAAACAACTGTTGAAACAAAATTAGTGTCGAAGGTTATAAAAAAACTAAGTGGAGGTTTCTGTCAGCTAAGTGGAGGTTATAAAACACAAATTAAGTATCACCTCTATTAAGTCAAACAACTAAACTCATGTCAGCTAAGTGGAGGTTTCTGTTGTGTTCAATCTAAACTATCAAAAAATATATGGTCCTCTCAAAACTAAGTCACCGTTTGCTTTGTCTCAGCCTTTCTTACTACACTATCAATAAATCAAGGGACCAAAAAAAATGGTAGGCAGAGGAAAACAGACCTAAACAGAGAAACTTGAGCAAGATGTGCAGGCCACGACATCTCAACAGGATCAACAAGGTATCTCCTAAGCATTCCAGCCCATCCATATCCCAAAATCTGCACACCAAAAAATTAAATAAATTAACCAAACACACATAAAATATCTTAAAAATTACACTTTTCAGAACTGACAAGTAATGGTAAAAAAAATTATTTTCAAAATTATTATTATTTTTTTAGATAGGTATCTTCAGAACAGCATCCCAATGGGCAAAACAGCAATTTGCATGAGAATGGCTGAGATAGCCAGTGGCTGTGAACGGTAGGTGAAGAAAGTGTTGAGGAAGATGAGCACAGTGCAAGTAGTTATGCCCAAGAACCATGCCTTGAAAGTCATCACTGGGATTGATGGGTCATCAGTCTCTGGCACAACCAATGCCACATCCTCAATGGGACACCTTTCCTCTGAAGTCCAACTCAAAACCCAATAGACTTCCAAAAAGGATCAAACTAAAACCAACACTGTGAGTCATAAACCATAATTTTGGTATCAACCAATCTGGCAAGTTGGTTTCAAACTAACTTTTTAAAAGCTATTAAAGCTATAAAAAAAATAAAAAAATAAAAATCTTACCATCATCAACCAATGATACAGAATTACAATGCAATGCTACAAAATTAGTATTTGAAAATTTGCAACAACAACAATAATCAGAATCAAGAATAAGAATTTAGAAAACAGAAATTCATAAAACAAGAAAAGTAAACCAAAAAAAAACTACTACTACTTTTGCGTTAAAAGAAAGTCAAATACTCTCATACAAATTGAATGCATCCAAAAAAATTAATTACCTTTCCATCGTATTGTCAAGCAGAATTCAAATACAAGAGTAAGCTTTACTATTGACTCCTTCAAACACTGCTAAAAGAAAACACTTTCGGAAAACAAAAACAATAAAAAATTTATTTTTTAAAAAATCAAACAAATTCATCGTAATGTAATAGAAAGCAGTAAAACTTAAGAGTATTTAACAGTCTTCCTCATATACATTGTGTGAACTAACGGAAAAAATAAATAAATAAAAATTTTCTGTAAATAAAATAAATAATTTAATATGTGAATTTAAACATAGAGAATGATTATGATTAAAAAAAATTAAGAAATTTGAAAGTAGATTACAATTTTTAACAAAACAAGAAGAGCGGATCTGAGCAGCAAAAAGTGTACAAAATTCGCGAAAATTTTAAAAAATCGGGTTTTGTAAAAAAACTAAAACAAAAAGGAATCTGTAAAAGACGAAAAAAAAATACCTGTGGATTAGAATGGGACCGAATCTAGGGTTTCGAAACGCCAGAGCCGAAGAATTCGCTCAAAGAAAGAGAGAATCATTCTAGACCTCCAGTACGACTCCACCACTCTTCTACTCGAATCCATTTTGCCAAAAAATAAAAAAGCCTTAAAACACCCAAAACCCAAATACCAAATTCTAAAAAACAAAACCTAAACCAAGCGGAAATCTAATCCACACAAATAAATAAATAAATAAATAAATAAATAATTGGTAGATCTAAACCCTAATTAAAGAAGCCAAACAAAAAGAAAATCAATTCAAGAAAGAGAGAGACAAACGTACCAGAGAGTGCGAGAGAGAGATGTGTCGAATTGTTCAATGAGAGAGCGATTGGAGAGTGAGGCGTTTTGGTGAAGGTCTGATCTATATACTATTTATACAAAGCCTAAAGCCGCGTTTTTAAACTGCGGCTATAGGCAAAATCTGAAGCTGCGTTTAAAAAACGTGGCCCCATCCCAAACTAAAGCCGCGTGTTTAAAACGTGGCTTCAGACCAAATTTAGGCCGCGTTTTTAGCTTAAAAAACGCAGCCTCAGGACCCTTCTATGGCCCCATGTTTAAAATGCGGCTTTAGGTATACTAGAGCCGCATTTTAAAAATGCGGCCACAGTTAAGGAAAAAAAAAAAAGTTTGCCAAAAAAAAAATACGGAGGTCCTTAGGCCGCGTTTCTAGCTCAAAAAAACGCGGCCTAAGAACCCGTCTATGGCCCTGCTTAAAAAACGCGGCCTAAGAACCCGTCTATGTCCCCGTTTTTATGAAACGCGGCTTCAGTCTATCTTGGGCCGCGTTTTTAAAATGCGGCCACAGTTAAGGAAAAGAAAAAAAGAAAAGAAAAGAAGTTTGCCAAAAAAATAAAATAAGGAGGTCCTTAGGCCGCGTTTTTAGCTCAAAAAAACGCGGCCTAAGAACCCGTCTATGACCCCGTTTTTATGAAACGCGGCTTCAGTCTATCTTGGGCCGCGTTTTTTATAGCCACGGCTTAAAAAACGCGGCCCAAGGCCCCCGCGTTTTGTAGTGAACAACCCAAACCAATATAAACAGAAAGTTAACCAAAACTACAAAGAAAATCTGCACCACTAATTGGTACATAAAACAAATTTGTTAGGTTTTTATGAGTGTTGGCAAACTATGAACAAATTGTAAGTCTTGTGTGTTCATAGAGGTGTATTTCAAGTCCAAAACGAATACCCAAGATCAACTTAAGAAAAGGAACTTTTTAGAAATTCAACACACAATCGATTTGAGTTGTGCCTCGACAAAATCTTAATAGTCTTTCAAAGGATTCTGAGATCTCATTTAGGCCCATCAAGTTGGCTTAGGACTTGGATTTTGAGCCCTACTTGCTGAAGTATTTAAGGGATCATAAGAGTCGACTAAATACAAGGAGAGAGGGCTTTTCACATGTTCCTAATGTTGCTATAACCTAATTCTCACTATTCGCCATCTAACAGGAGAAATTAAAGTGAATTTGAAGAATATATAGTTCTTGAGAAAATTGGTGATCAAGCTGAAGCCATAGTACCTACTTAGACAAGTTGTTGTGAGAATCTTCGAGGTGGTCCTTGTAGTCACGATAAGGAAGTTTATATTTGGAAGAATATATATTAGAAGAGTCCAACTGGGTTGGAGTAACATGTGGTGATGTGTTAGTTACTATTGAGGTATCAACTAGAAGTAAGGGTTTATTTTAGTTGTAAAAGCTTCAAATCTAATACTGGATTTTACCTTAGGGTTGGTGGTAAACTCTCGGCATGTTTTTTCCTTTAGTTTTGACTAGAGGTTTGCGTTCTTTATATTTTTCACTTTATATTATATTGTGATTTGTTGTTATGGCTATTAATCGGAATTTAATTGAATACCCTAATCGATTTATCAAATAATTTGGCATAATTCTGCTTATTAACTTTTTAATGGCGTCTAAGCCATAACCTTTCAATTGGTATTAGAGCTAGGTTTTTTTTATCCTATAGGGATTAAGGCTGTGTTTGTTTTGGCTTCAAACCATTTTAGGAAATCATTTTCTGTAAAACCGTGTGTTTGGTTGCGCATGGAAAATAGAATTTTCCGGATTTGCATTTCATTTGACCGTAAAAACAAGCCTTTGACCCGGAAATTATTTTACATTTCTATTTTCACTTCAAACCATTTCTGGACCGAGCTTCAGACGCTCAAAAAGAGAGAGAGAGAGAGAGAGAGAGAGAGAGAGAGAGAGAGAAATGGTGAGCAAGAACAGACCGAGCTCCAGTCTGATGATCACAGACCGAGCTCCAGTCTGACGACCCACACTCCACTGATCTCGTCGATCGCACCAGATCGCACTGGTCTCGTTGATCGCAGCACCGCGCCGTTCAAGCAAAGATCGACTCCAACGCTGCTCGATCTCGCCTCCGCCACGTGATCTCGCCCTCGCCTCCGCCGCGTGATATCGCCTCTAGATCGAACCCAGTCGCCTCTCTCTCTTCCTTCTTCTCTCAATTTGACCAGATTTGATGAATTTTTTTCCTGGGTTTTGTTTCTTTTGTGTTTCTGTATTGTGGAATGATATTATATATTTATTTGGCAGTTGAGAAAATGTGAGCAACAAGTAGAAAATGTGTTTTCTATGGTATTTTCAAGAACACAACCAAACACCAGAAAATATTTTTCAAAACATTTTTTGAAATGCAACCAAACACTTAAAAATATTTTCATTTCCCGAAAATATTTTCACCTAAAAATATTTTATACCCGAAAAATATTTTACACTGAAACAAACACAACCTAAGTATAAAAGGCATTATTATAACTTCAAAACGAGAGGTTGTAAAGGTGACCAACTTGAATTTCCTAGAGAAATCATCCAAACCTAGTTTTATACACCCATGGGTTCAAATTGAGAGATTTTCTACACGGTGTTGCCGTGTTGGTGTTATCTAGTAGTGAAGCTAAAATCACAAGAGCCCAGTACATTACTATGGTGAAAAAAATCTTTAAGAAGTTCTTGGAGTTGGTCGAAGGTTCCAATGAGGGATAAACCCCCCACTATTGATAAGTACTCAAATTCTGTTTTGAGTATGTCAATTTTGTTTAGCGGCTGACTATGTAATTTGACATCCAGATTAATACTAGAAAGCAAATTACTGACTTCTTTACATATATTTTCCTTTTCCTTTTCTTTTCAGATATTATGATGAGCTCTATGTTCCTCTCCCTCCACATGTGATTTATTTTATATAAGCATTCCAGGCTGATCTGAGAACAAGAACATGCATAATTTTTCCACTAAGATGAGATTAGCCCTGTTAAATGCATCCTGTAACTTTCCAAATGAACTCTATTGATTTTAATTTTCATCAAAATAAGCAAATCTTGTATAGTTTATATGTGCTCTTTTACATGCACCTACATCTCCATTGCTCGGTATACCTGCACTACCATAGCTATATGGCATGTGCATACCGATTTTTTTTTTTTACTCATTTTCTTTCTAAACAATATCAATTATACAATTTGGTTCACTTTATTTCATTTTTAATTTTTAATTGAGTCCTATAAGTAATTGGATGGCAAGTTTTCTGTAAGTACATATAATTCCATTCTTGTATGTGATAATAGTTTAATTTTGCATATTTATATCATTATTAGAAAGCATTATTATCCTTATTATGAGTTAATTCATGCATTTTATAGTTGGTTTTGGAATAATGCTGAATAATTAATTTTGTGCTTAATTGCATTTTAATGCATGAATTTGTCTTTTGTAGGATAATAAAATTAAATAAGTAGATTTGTGCAAAGAAGAAAGCCAATGGACTTTACTTTTACAAAGGCTATGATGAAGTTAAAGAAGGTCAACCCAATTAAATTTAAGTCCAATTGGAACAAGGAATCAGTATGCATGCAATAGAGAGTTTGAAGAGCAAAGAGAAAACAGAAGGATGAAGCTCAAAAGTGATTCAATAGTACTTGTTACTCCATTTGCCAAAGCTGGATTTGTCAGTAGAATGTCATTTTGGTGGCTGAATCCGTTGATGAAAAGGGGCAGGCAGAAAACTCTTGAGGATGAAGATATACCTAAGTTACGTGAGGCAGATCGAGCAGAAAATTGTCATTTTCTATTCTTGGAGCAACTGAATAAGCAGAAAAGAGCAGAACCATCATCCCAGACATCAATCCTACAGGCAATAATTTTAATCCATTGGAAAGAAATGTTCTTATCTGGGTGCTTTGCTTTGTTATATATTCTCACACTGTCTAGTGGTCCTCTACTTCTAAATGCCTTCATATTGGCCTTTGAGGGAAAAGCAAAATTCAAGTACGAAGGACACTTATTGGCAATATCATTTTTCTTCTCAAAGTGCATACAATCCATGTCACAAAGGCAGTGGTTCTTTCGAAGCAGGCTTGTTGGACTGAAAGTGAGGTCATTGCTCTTGGCAGCCATTTATAATAAGCAACTGAGATTATCCGATTCTGCCAGGTTGGTGCACTCAGGTGCTGAGATAGTGAACTATGTTACAGTAGATGCTTATAGAATTGGAGAATTTCCATTTTGGTTCCATGAGACTTGGACAACAAGCCTTCAACTATGTATTGCAATACTAATTCTTTTCCGTGCAGTGGGGCTAGCAACAATTGCAGCACTGGTGGTGATCATTCTCACTGTGATTTGCAATATTCCACTTGGAAAGTTACAGCATAAATTTCAGTCTAAGCTAACGGTGGTGCAGGATGAAAGACTGAGGGCTTGTTCTGAGGCTCTAGTGAACATGAAGATTTTGAAGTTGTATGCTTGGGAAACCCATTTCAAGAATGTCATAGAAAATTTTAGGAAAGTGGAGTACAAATGGTTATCTGCAGTGCAGTTAGACAAAGCATTTCATAACATTCTCTCTTGGTTAAGTCCTTTTTTGGTCTCATCTGCTACCTTTGGGGCATGTTATTTCCTCGGAGTTCCACTACATGCAAATAATGTTTTTACCTTCATTGCAACTTTTCGCCTTCTTCAGGATCCGATTACTGATATTCCTGATGTTATTGGGGTGACCATTCAAGCGAAGGTTGCATTTGCACGTATAGTAAAATTCCTTGAGGCACCAGAGCTGCAAAGTACACACGTCCCGCAGAATTGCAACATGGAGAGCATGAATCACACCATTTTTATTAACTCAGCCAAATTTTCATGGGAAGAGAATTCATTGGAGCCCACTCTGAGAAACATAAATTTGGAGGTCAGACCTGGTAAAAAGGTGGCTATATGTGGAGAAGTTGGCTCAGGCAAGTCAACCATTCTAGCAGCAATCCTTGGAGAAGTTCCAAAGATTCAGGGAACTGTACGTTACTACAGCTCTTTTACTTTCTTTTAAAGTTCAAAAATACAAACTATGAGTTATGTTTAGACCCCTAGCATGGCTTAACTGCCCAATTTTAACCAATTTATTCACTTATTAGTTGGGTAGTTAATTAATCAATATTCAACAGTAGCACGGACAAATAATAACTATAGCCACAAGAGAGATAAGGAATTGTTCAAAAGTGAAAACCCAACAGGAAAAAACACTTCGGGGCCTAGTCTAGTTTATTAACATCAGCCAAATTTTCTATGGGAAGTTGGAGAATTCATTGGAGCCCACTCTGAGAAACATAAATTTGGAGGTCAGACCTTGTAAAAAGGTGGCTAGATGTGGAGAAGTTGGCTCAGGCAAGTCAACCACTTCTAGCAGCAATCCTTGGAGAAGTTCCAAAGATTCAGGGAACTGTACGTTACTACAGCTCTTTTACTTTCTTTTAAAGTTCAAAAATACAAACTATGAGTTATGTTTAGACCCCTAGCATGGCTTAACTGCCCAATTTTAACCAATTTATTCACTTATTAGTTGGGTAGTTAATTAATCAATATTCAACAGTAGCACGGACAAATAATAACTATAGCCACAAGAGAGATAAGGAATTGTTCAAAAGTGAAAACCCAACAGGAAAAAACACTTCGGGGCCTAGTCTAGTCTCATCAAATCCCCTATGAAAAAGTTGGATACAATCAAGATTTATGAGACCTCCAGTACATTTAACCTGACTTGTATCGGAGACCCAAACTCTTGTTGGAACTACTCCTGAAGCCTTTGTCTTTATATATAGTGATTTGCCACCGCAAGAGTTGAAACTTTAACTAACAAACTGAATTCTCGGTTACTTCAAGGCCACTTGAAGATTTGATCTAGTCTATGTGGTTTCAGTATAGCCACTCTGACTAATGATCAATGATCTAGTGTTTTTGGGTGGCTGAATCTACTCTCAATGGTTTTTGTCAATTTGGAGAGGATTGGAAGAAAAAACAAGTTAACAATGTTTTTCTTTTGGATCCGGTGTCCGCCTCTCTTCTCTTTTGATTAGGGTTGATGTAGGGTTTAAATAGAAGTAGGCTTTGGGCTAGAGTTTGGCACATAACCACCTCTTGAAACAAGTCAGAAATTTTTTCTATCATAACTAGTCGTTGACCCGCGTTGACAAATTTTTTTTTTTTGGTTAAGTCAAAAATGAAATAGTAGATATAATACTTATAAGTGTTAGTCCCAAACTCTTCTTAAATGATATGATTATTTTCTAACAATGTATAGTTAATACAATATATTATATTTTCTTAATTAAGCTATCTATATTTGTTATTTGTAAGTTTTTATTTTTATTTTTTGAAGGAAACATAATGCATTTTACATACAATTATCATATAAGGTGAGATATTTTGTAAACAAACCTAGCATTGGTACACTTAGCAATCTCAATAAAACCCTAAAAATATGAAGATTGATGTGAATAGGAGCATTAGTGAGAAGATCGTACATCATCCGAAGATGACAAGGATGAAAATAAGATGTGTGGGGAATGGGATACAAATTGGAACATAAGACTCAACCTAGTAGGCGGTACTCGGGAAGAAAATCATCAGTTTGGACAACCTTGCCAATCCAGGTGGTATTATATCAACAAAGATGTGTACGAGCCTCGTCGAGATTAGGGTGCTCATGGTCTTCATAAGACTTGGAAAAGGGTCCTTAACATAGGGAATATGTATGAAACTAGAAATGAGATTAGGATTGACCTTAGACCAAATACCTCAAACAACTGTATGGAACATGTCCTCCCCTGTGATATGATGAAAATTAGAAAAAGACTCAGAGATAAAGATAGGAGCAAACTCTATGAACTCTTTAGTAAGGCTTTCCCACCCTCTAGACTAAAATTTTGGGCACACAAGTATTGGATAGGGTAGGGAGGTCACACTTGGTGTGCATTCGTCTATGATGATGTCACTCATGAAATGCATTGGAGGCATTGGCTTTTTAAATCTATTCTCGTCAAAGTGAGAAGAGGATGCACTAGTCTAAGATCTTTTAGGGGCCATGATCCTTAAAGAAATTAGAGTTGAAGGCAAAAGGATCAATATCAAGCTCAAATAGAATGAGTTTGTGCATAAGGCTTCCTAAATTGATGCAATCTAGTTTCAAGGAATGTGAATGCATGACATCTAAGATGCATCTAGGCCAATGACAAGGTAAAAAAAGTCAATCATGTCACTAGGACAATGATTTCATGACAAAAATCTCATGTGAGCATTTTGTTGAACACATGGCGTGCATTATGAACACAACCATGGAATGAGTCACCCATAAATTTAGCCAAAAACCCACACCTATTGCCTCAAAGGCACCAAAGGGGAATAAACCCCATGAAATTCAAGCATTTGAAATAGAAATTTCATATAATTGACTTAATCTAAAAAAACTTGACAAAAACCCCAATGTTTGAACCCTAGAATCTAAGCTGCATGATTTATGATGCAAATGCATTAAAGAATATGTAAATGAGAGGTGTGAGTTTGCGAGAGAGGTGTAGACTTCATTACCCAATGTTAAAATACAATTGAAATCCAAAAATACACTAAATTTTGTCTTAGAATCAGCCTAAATTAAAAATCCTAACAAAAACTTCTTTTTATGAATGTGAAAATTTTCAAAAATACAAAGCTTCTTACCACATATGGCCTTCCAGGCACCTTTGCAATTATCCTTTTTTATTTTCAAAAGCAAACAAGTCAGCCTTATCAATATCACCCAACTGAATGCCCACAACTTACTTTGTATTTGGACTAAATCATCAGACCTCACCTAGCTGAGGCTAGTTCCACTGGCATTACCCATTGAGAATATGATTGGATAACTTGGCTGAACTAGAGCTACCTATATCATAAACAATTCTCTGTCTATAGTGTTGGAAAATAATTTAGCGGCACAAATTCTTAATGCCAATAAACAAAGTTTAATTTGAATAATCAATAATAATAACAGGAAATTAAAATAATTTATCTTAGCTGTAGAATACTTAAAAGGTTGATTCGTGTCATCCGGATCTAAGCTCGGTGTGAAGCAGTTTTCAAAAACCCTCCAAAATTAGATTATAACGTCTATTTCTGCGTTGGATGCACTTTCACACACAAATTCACAAATGAAGGCACATATTTATTGGGGTTTTAGGGTGGTTCTAGTGGGTTTCTTTACCACCCGCCGAGGACATGATGAGATCAATTTCAGAAAGAGTTTGCCCATTGCTTACCTGGAATGCTAGAGTTCGACCAGCTAGAGTCATCTGATAAGTGATCAGATTTGGTTGGTTTTGCGGGTGTGGTGCCATGACCACAAGGAGCAGATCCGACAGCAATTGAGGGAGTATGGAGATCTAGGTACCTAATGGGAAGCTCATCTTCCTTAAACTTTAAAATTCCAAGAAGCTCAGATTTGGAATCAACATCAACACCAATGAGTGAGCAAAATTTTAGCACACCTAGATGATACACAAATCATCTACCAAAACCCACTTCCTTGTAAAAACTCGAATTGCCATTACAAAGAGTCATATCTTCTTGTATTAACCCATTCTTTCCCTTCAAAATGACCCATCAATGCTCTATTGACTGCAATAGAGTATTTAGGGTAGTAAGACAACCGTTTCTTAAAAAAGTAGTAGTAAGGCAAACTTTGGTCCAAAAAATAAAAAAACTTAGCATGGCAGCCAATACAAAATCCCATTCATAGGAATCATAGGCCTTCAAGATATCAACCTTTTTAGCACATCCAACAGGTTTATTGTTCCTGTGATAACTTTTAACCAACACAACTTTTGTTAGAACAGGCTCATATCATATTCATTCCAACACTTCCAATTTCCAGGAATATGTCCATATGGCATGATTGTAATGCCCATCTAAAATTGAAAAAAGTTCAAGTATTCTAACTTAGTAATCTAATTCCATTTATCAAAATTACAGATCAAAGTCCATGGGAAGATTTCCTATGTTTCTCAAACAGCATGGATACAAAGTGGGACAATACAGGAGAATATACTTTTTGGGTCTGCCATGGATAGTGAAAGATACAGAGAAACACTAGAAAGGTGTTCGTTGATTAAGGACCTTGAGTTGCTTCCCTTTAGTGATCTCACTGTAATAGGGGAGAGAGGCATTAATTTGAGTGGAGGTCAGAAGCAACGTGTTCAAATTGCCCGTGCTCTCTATCAGGATTCTGACATATATCTCTTAGATGATCCATTCAGTGCTTTGGATGCACAGACTGCTACAAGCATATTTAATGTAATTGTATTTCCCAGCACCTTCAACATCTTTGTAATTTTTTTACTATCTATTTGTGTTCAAATTCTAACTTCAAGTGCAAGCTTACTTAAACTGTGACAGGAGTTCGTTATGGAAGCGCTTTCAACAAAGACTGTTTTACTTGTGAGCCATCATGTTGACTTCCTGCCTGCTTTCAATTCTGTTTTGGTTAGTAAACTGAAGTTAATAATAGACTGAAGTACACAGCACTTGGTGAGGTTAATGACAGGAATAGGTTTTTTTTTTCCCTATTAGAAACACACAAACTATTTTGGAGATATCACAAAACCGCCATTGTTTTCTTCTTTTTTCATTCTCTAGTAATGCCATGAACTATGCACTGAAAGTGTCACTTAACCTGCACAACATAGTGTCCTTACTTTACTTTTTATATAATTTGTTATTGAAATATTCCTTAGATAGATTTGATTAGTTCCACATGATGATTAGATGTGAGTTTGGTTTTATGGACAGTTGATGTCAGATGGGGAAATCCTACAAGAGGCTCCTTATCATCAGTTGTTGGCTTCAAGCACAGAATTTCAAGACCTTGTTAATGTGCACAAAGAGACGGCAGGTTCCAAAAGGCTTACAGTTGTTAGGTCTACTCATAGACAAGGAGCATCAGCTACAGGGATTAGGAACACTTATGTAGCTAAGGAATTGAAAGCATACAAAGGTGATCAATTGATTAAGCAAGAAGAGAGAGAAATAGGAGATACAAGCTTCAAACCTTACCTGCAATACCTGGATCAGAACAAAGGGTTCTTGTACTTTTTCATTGCCTGTCTCTCTCAAATTTTATTTGTGGCTGCTCAGATATCACAAACCTCTTGGATGGCTGCTAAAGTTGATAATCCACATGTCAGCACAATTAGATTGGTCTTGGTTTATATCTTGATTGGATTAGCCTCAATACTGATTTATATAAGTAGATATCTTTCTACTGTTGCTTTGGGTATGAAATCTTCAAAATCCTTGTTTTCACAGCTATTAGACTCCCTTTTTCATGCACCTATGTCTTTCTACGACTCCACACCCCAGGGAAGAATACTTAGTCGGGTAAGCATCTTGAACATGAAAGGTTCATGTCCCTATATTTTGATTTTTAAAACTAATGTTTCTGCATGTGTCCCATCATTATGTGCAGGTCTCTTATGATCTGAGTATCATAGATCTTGATGTCGCATTCTGCCTTATCTGTTCTCTTACAGCTGCCACTAACGCTTGTGCTAATTTTGTAGTACTGTTGTCACCTGGCAGGTCCTGTTTGTCTCTATACCAATGGTTTATCTTGCAATTAGCTTGCAGGTAATATTTAAGGTCCTTTCATGAATAATTTTTTGGAAGTGGTTCTCTTTAATATGCTATAACAATCTGTAGCCATTACCCTTGGCTGCATGATGCTAATATAGTGGATAAGTACTTAATTAGCAATTATCCTTCCTTTCTTTGATCATGTTTATCTGATTGGATCGATTGTATTTATTTTTCTACTGTTTTGATAAGTAAATTTGACATAAAGTGGCATTTCTTTTTGCTAGAGATATTACTTTACCTCTGCAAAAGAATTGATGCGGATGAATGGAACGACCAAGTCCTTAGTAGCAAATCACCTTGCTGAATCTGCAGCAGGAGCCATGACAATAAGGGCTTTTGATAAGGCAAACCAGTCTCTGCAAAGAATTTTGACCTTATTGACACAAATGCTAGTCCCTTTTTTCACAGTTTTTCAGCAAACGAGTGGTTGATTCAATGGATATAAATAGTAAGTGCAGCAGTAGTTGCCTTTGCAGCACTTTGCATGGTTTTGCTTCCACCCAGGACTTTCAGCTCTGGTGAGTATATATTTGTTATCCTTGGAAGAATGATCAATGCAGCCATTTGTTATACTGGTACTAGATTCCTATGTATGCGTTTTATTTTATAGGAAGAAATTTTGGAAATAAAATTCATAGAATGAAATTGAACTACTGACTCTCCTATATGATATTTTCACAGGATTTATTGGGATGACACTTTCTTATGGTCTTTCCTTGAATATTAAGCTTGTCAATTCAATTCAAAAGCATTGCACAAAAGCAAATGAAATAATTTCTGTTGAAAGGTTAAATCAATACATGCATATTCCGAGTGAAGCCCCTCAAGTGATAGAAGGGAACCGCCCCACAACTAATTGGCCAGCTGTTGGTAAAGTGGAGATTCAAGAGTTGCAGGTAAATGTTGATTCTTTTATTGTTAAATCAAAGGAAAGTTAATGTACATACCAAGAAAATTTGTATGAAACCAGGTCAGATATAGGTCCAACGCACCTCTTATTCTTTGTGGAATAAGTTGCACTTTTGAAGGAGGGCACAAGATTGGTAATGTTGGCCGAACTGGCAGTGGGAAGACTACTCTCATTAGTGCTCTGTTCCGTCTGGTAGAGCCAGCTGGAGGGAAGATTATAGTTGATGGCATTGACATCTCTACAATTGGACTACATGATTTGAGGTCACGTTTTGGAATAATACCTCAAGATCCTACTCTTTTTAATGGGACTGTCAGATATAATTTGGATCCCTTATGCCAGCATTCTGACCAGGAAATATGGGAGGTGATACTTCAATCTGTTCTGCCTATGGTTGCTTTATACTGGATATTATTACTGGATCTAGTGCTTGTTAAAAAATTATGGTATAAAGTAGTAATTAGTCTTTTCAGGTCGTACATTTTTGCTTGGGTAGCAAATGCAGACTGATATATCAATGTGCATTTTGAAGGTACTTGGAAAGTGTCAACTACAAGAGACTGTTCAGAAGAAAGAAGAGGGCCTAGACTCTTTAGGTTAGTTTCAATACTTTAATATGTGGCATGTGCTAATTTTTTGAATGTGATCACCATTAACAACTGTGAACCTGCTACTCAGTTGTGGAAGATAGATCTAATTGGAGCATGGGGCAGCGGCAATTATTTTGCCTAGGGCGTGCACTTTTGAGGAGAAGTCAGATATTGGTGCTCGATGAAGCAACTGCATCAATTGATAATGCAACTGATATGATTCTGCAGAAAACTATTCGGACTGAATTTGCAGAATGTACTGTGATCACTGTGGCTCACAGGATACCTACAGTGATGGATTGCACAATGGTTCTTGCTATTAGTGATGGTAAGTCACACATTACTTTAATCCTTAGCTATAGAATATTCCCTATTTGATTGAGCACCCAAATCCTTTACATTTCTGTGGATGCCTTCCATCATATTGATATATCTAATTTTTTTAATTTCCTAATCTTATTTTCCTAAGACCTAGTTTTAGAGCCTAATCCTTTTCTTGATCTTCACAATGTATATAGTATAGGGGTGAAGGGAAGCCACTTTTGACTTCACAATGAACAGATGGATAATGTTTCACTTTCCTTGACGTTGTGTGTCAACTGTATGTCTAGTGTATGTACACACACATACACACACATTATATGGAAGCATCTGATATTGATATACAAAATTCAATTATTATGCACCACTCATATTCTTGACATGATGAGATGCTATTTATACAAAATTTATTTTGTTGGAGATGAGATGCTACACTACATATATAAAAATATATTCGGTCGGAGATGATATGGCATATCAGAAGTGGACTGAAAAAAGAAAAATAAAAAAGTGGACTTTCGATAGAGTAAAGGCTGTTAAAGTAATAGGGTGGAAGGGGTTTTACTTTTGCAACTAGCTCCAACTTCTTTTTATTAGCTTCAAATGCACGATTGAAATGCAATTTGTGAGTTTTTGCAAAAGGAAAGATCCTCCATATTACAAATGTGAATTTGGTAAAACCTTTTGCCATTTTTGAATGGTGGTGAATAAATCCTAAGTGCTCCATTTTATAATCTATAGTAATCAAGTTTTTTTTTTTTTTGATAGAGTTTCAACTAAGAAACCAATCAGTTTTTGGGTGTAAGTGGAGATTAAACCCCAGATTTCTTATTTAACCATCAAAAACTTTACCAGTTGAATTAACTGAAACTCACAAGATATTAATCAAGTTGATTAAGCCTCTTATAATTGATTACCATAACCCAACCCCCCACCCCAAAAAAAAAAAAAATTTGATAAATAAAAATTAGACACATGACATACTACACTGATGGAATATTAAAGGAAACACTCTTAACAGGACTGAAGATTTTTGTTCATCGGTAGCTATTTGTGAACTTTATTCGTATGGCTGTGCAAAGCCATGAATAGTGGATCCTTTTTTTCTATTCGTGTTATTTTAAATAAACCATCAAGTGGATCTGGCCCAAATAGGAAGGATTTTTTTTTTTTTTGTTATTTCAATAATTTGATAGCTATAATAATGGGAGAGGAAAATTGGAATTTAGATATTCTCACAGTAAAGGAAAAAAAAAAAAATGTCAATGTCAGTTGATTTTAAGGCATCAAAAACTTTATTCAAGGAAAAGAAAAAAAAAAGCATCAGGAACTTTGATTTGATTACTCCGAAAGAGGGAGGGAAGAAAAGATAAATGAACACAAATATTCAGCAAATTAATTATTAAAAAAAAAAAAAACAATGGGGTCACTCAAATGTATTAGATTAGAGGTAAGACAGTCTATGACACGTCTTGACGTCTTGTTAATAAATTCCGTAATTTGCTGTTTCTAAGAAAAGATTTTCCAAGGAAAAAATATAGACTTTTGTCATGATACTTATTGTCATAGATTTATTTCTCCACATTATATATTCCATTCAAGGAGATGCAGAGAATCTCAACTGGTAGAAGAATATAGTTTTATATATTTCTTTTGATAGTTTTACCCCTAATAACTTTTTTTTTTTTTTTTTAATTAAAAAAAGGTTACAAATTTTATTGATGAAAATTTAAAGAGTGTAAAAACAACATCAAACAAGGTAGTAGGTCCTCTAAAGTCTAACCAAACAATAATATTACAAGTTTACTACAAGACCTAGTAGGTGAGGCCAATAACTCAGTCACTCTATCGCCATCACATTAGGTGTTGCTGATAATCCCACACTATGGCCATATCATATATAATAAATTAAAGTCAAAGCACAATCAGAATTCAGATCAAATCCAAATTCACTCTATGCTCTATTAATCACAACTTGCTATGTGTTTTTTATTTTTATTTTTCTTTATCCATATGGTACACTAACTTCTCTTAAAGTGAGTTCTAATTAGCTCAATTGGTTAAGTTTCTGATGGTTGAATAAGAAATTCTCACCTACATCAAAAACTTATTGGTGTCTTGGTCTGATAATAAAGAGCTATATCATTAGAAGTAGATGCCATAGGTTGAAACTCTCTCTCAAAAAAAAAAAAAAAAAATTCTTTTAAAGAATAGAATATCTCATAGTGGAAAGTCCAACAGGCAGATCAGTACTGTCCAGTGTTTCAAGAGCAAATCCTTTTTTTAGTGGAAATCCAACTAAAATTCAATCTAAGTGAGAGTCCATGACTCTACATCAAGTTGGAGGCTTAGAGAAATATCCAACCCAAAAACTAATGTTATTAAATGAATAAGCCAAACAAATATATAGACTTGAATCAATTTCCGTACAAAACTATTTCTGGGAATTGGGAATCTCTAACAATTTATGGTCAATCAGTTGTTTAACCTTTTAGGTATGATTCCTCTTTTCTTTTGTGTTGTATGATTCACTTGCACTCTTTAAAACGTTGTTTTTATTTAGTGGTCCACGATGAACACAAATCAAAACTTTCATATCCACACCACATGCATCCCATACAGAATTCATTATCACCATCATGGTCAATAACATTAGTGTTATTATTTTCTAATAAATGTGAGACCATTCAGATCGTCTCCCTCATCAATGAATGAAAATATGGTTAATCGAAAGGCGGCATTGCTTATGTTTCTAAGCAGTTGAACTTAATGCTGAATTGGTTTCTTTTATTGTAATACATGCATGCAGCAAAGCTTTTTGTATAAACTACCAGCTATACGTGAGAGAACCTGTTTTTAAACTTATTGAGGTATGTCATACTCATGAACTTGATATTTTTACATGGAATCACTTTGAAATTCTCATTCACAAGAAAATAAATAATTTGTGCTTTCCTTCATGTTTAGGACAAGATAGTATTTATTCCAAACCATAATAAAGTACAACTGCAAACCAGTAGTTGAGATAAACAGAACGTATTAAACAAACATCAGACAGATTACTAGACAGAACAATGAGAGATAAACCCCAACTGTTGGAAAGTACTCAGTTCTAGTTTGAGTCTGTCAATTTTGTTTAGCAGCCATGACTATGTAATTTGACATCCTTACTATGTCAATTTTCTTTGATGGAAACCAAACAATCAGTCGAGGAGATGCGGCGGATCTAGGCTGATTTACCCTACTGTTGCATGTTAGCTATACCAAGTGAACAGAGAAGAGGTGGCTTGGCGTTACTATGGATGGAGGATGTGGATTTACACATACAAACCTACTCACCCAATCACATCGATGCACTCATATTGAATGGATCAGACCCACCATGGAGGTTAACAGGTTTTTACAGATGGCCGGAGGAGCAAAGGAAGAGGGAATCTTGGCAACTCTTAAAACACCTGCACACAAGATTTGCGGTCCCATGGTTATGTTGTGGCGACTTCAATGAGATTTTACAATCTTCAGAGAAGCAGGGACGCCTACCAAAACAACAACAACCAATGATGGAATTTCGGGTAGCACTCCTTCATTGTGGCTTGGTGGACTTGGGTTTTCAAGGAAATATTTTCACATGGAATAATGGACACCCTAGGGATGCTTTTGTTCAAGAATGGTTGGATAAAGCATGTGCAAATTCAGAATGGAGATCTCTTTTTCCCCATGCAAAGGTCATTCACATCCAATCTTCCTATTCTGATCACAATCCAATTATTATCAATATATCCATGCCTAACCAAACATACAGGAAGAAAAAAATACCAGGAAGGTTTGAGGAAAAGTGGGCATATCATGAAGGATGTGAGGCGGTGGTCCGGGTTGCTTGGGATGCCAAGAGTGGGGTTGGCAGCCCTATGTTTAGGTTGTTTGAGAAGATTAGAAGATGTAGGCAAGCCCTGATTGAGTGGAGTCGCAACATAGTGGGGAACTTTAAAACAAAAATCCAAGAGAGGCAGTCGGCCTTGGAGGAATTAGCTTTACAAAATAATCCAGCAAACCAGCCAACAATCAAAGCCTTGAAAAATGAGATCAATGCACTCCTCCACCAAGATGAAGTTTATTGGCAGCAGAGGTCAAGATCAATTTGGTTACCAACAGGCGACAAAAACACAAAGTTCTTCCACCAAAGAGCCAGCCAACGATGTAGAAAAAACCATATTTCTGGAATCACATCTCAAACTGGGGTATGGTGCCATTTTGATGATCAGATTGCCAAGACATCCATCAACTACTTCAAGGATTTATTCACCTCCTCCAACCCGATAGATTTTAGTGGGGTATTACAAGCAATGGATCAAGTAGTCACCCTAGATATGAACACAACCTTACTCCAAAGGTACAACTCTAAGGAAGTAAAGCAAGCGTTGTTTCAGATGCAGCCCTCAAAATCTCCCGGACTGGATGGTATGCCCCCTTTCTTTTTTCAAAAGTATTGGCATATAGTTGGTCAAGATATTACAATAGTAGTTCTTTAAATCTTAAATTCTTGCCATATGTTGCATAATATGAATTTTACACATTGTATTAATTCCAAAGAACAATGAATTGAAAAACATGTCTGATTATAGGCCAATAAGTTTGGGCAATGTAATATCCAGAATTGTGTCCAAGGTTGTAGCTAACCGCTTGAAACTTGTCCTTCTTATGGTGATTTTTGATGCACAAAGTGCTTTTGTACCCAATAGGCTTATAACTAATAATACTATTGTAGCATATGAGTTGTTACACAGGATGAGGAATCGAAGAAAAGGAAGGATGGGACAAATGGCAGTCAAGCTAGACATTAGTAAGGCATATGACCGAGTGGAGTGGGGCTTTCTACGTTAGATAATGCTAAAGTTGGGTTTTGATCCTAAATGGGTCCAATTGGCCATGGAGACAATTACAACAGCATATTCGGTCCTAATCAATGGGGAGACATATGGATTCATTAAACCAATAAGAGGACTAAAGCAGGGGGACCCACTTTCCCCATACTTGTTCTTGCTTTGTGCTGAAGGCTTGTCTGCCATGCTAAGAAAAGCTGAAGAGAACCATACTTTAAGAGGTTTAAAAGCTAGCCAACATGGGGTGTGTATCTCTCATGTTTTGTTTGCTGATGATAGCCTCTTATTTTGTCGAGCCACTCTGGAGGAGTGTCAAAGGTTACTAGACCTATTGAGGACTTATGAAGCTGCATCGGGTCAATCTATCAACAAACAAAAAACATCTTTATTCTTCAGCACTAACACCAAACCGGAAGTGAGAAAGGCTATACAACAAATGATGGGGGCAAGGGTGGAGGCTTATTCATAATGAACAATCACTCTTCTATAGGGTGTACAAGGCGAGGTATTTTCCTAACTGTAGCTTCTTGATGGCAGAGTTGGGCTCTAATTCGTCAGTTGTGTGGAGGTCACTACTGGTTGCAAGAGAGGTGGTAAGGGAAGGGTCCACGTGGTAGATATTGGAGATGGTAGCAAAATTGGGGTCACCACTCATAAATGGCTCCCAAATGCACCAGCATTCTTACATGAGCCCAATGTGGAGATGAAGGTGTGTGAGTTGATAAACCATAGTTCACGGCAATGGGATAGGGGTAAATTGGTAGCAACATTCACCCCAAGAACTTGTAAGCAAATCTTATCTCTTCCCCTCAACCATCTTGACTCCCAGGACACGCTGGTATGGACTGAAAATAAAGCAAAAAATTTCTCTGTGAAGACTGCATACAGAGTAGCTCTGAGACTAAAATTGGTTGCCTTGGCTGAACACTTGTCGATTTGGGCACACGGTGTTACATGGGGCAAAATTTGGAAGCTCAATGTACCTCCTAAGGTGCGAACATTTTTGTGGAGGGCATGCTCAAACTGTCTACCAACGAGGGACAACTTGTGCCGTAGAAAGGTCCAGGCTGAGGCAATGTGCAAGTTTTGCTACCAGGAACTTGAAACAGTTGCTCATATACTATGGAAGTGCCCGTTCACAAGAAATGTATGGGCGCTGGTCAGAGGGCATGTACAGAAATGCAGCAACGATGTGGTGGATTTTTTCCTGCTATTCCAACACATGCAGGAAATGTTGGAGCCACCAGAACTGGACAGGTGGGCAATCATGGCGTGGAGAATTTGGAATGCATGAAACAGTTACTACTTCAAGCATGTTCAGTCACAGTCACAATGGATCATGGAAAGTGTAGTAGGATTGTTGAATGAGTACCAAGCCCTCGTGGCAACATAGCAGATATGATGTTAGAGCTAGTTTTTTTGTGTCTGCTTATTATTGGACAAACTTTGTAATTCAGTCCATCAGAGGTCTGACTAAGATGTAGTTGCACCCCCCCAAATGCCATTCTTTTGGTTTGGCCATACTTGTAAACAACAGAGTTTATTTTAATACAATTCTAACCTTTTACTCAAAAAAGAAAAAGAAAAAGAAAGATATTATGATGAGATCTATGTTCCTCTACCCCTGCATGTGATTTATATATGCATTCCAGACTAATCTAAGAACAAGAACATGCAAAGTTTTTCACTCGGATGAGATTAGCCCTGTTAAACGCATCCAGTGACATTCCAAATTAACTATATTAATTTTCATATTCATGAAATAATCAGATCTTTTATATTTATATGTTCACTTTACATGCACCTGCATCTCCATTACTTAGTACACCTGCACTACCATAGCTACATGGCATGTGCATATTGATTTTTTCTTCTTTGCCTCCTTTTCTTTCAAACTAATAACAACCATACAATTCCTTTCACTTTAAAAAAAAAAAAAAAAACTTTCAATTAAATGAGTGCTATCAGTAATTAGATGACAAGTATTCCATATTTACAAATAATTCTATTCTTGTATGAAATAGAGAGATTAAAGAGCAAAGAGAAAACAAAAAGATGAAGCTTGAAAGTGATTCAGTAGGACTTGTTACTCCATATGCCAAAGCCGGATTCTTTAGTAAACTGTGGTTTTGGTGGTTGAATTCGTTGATGAAAATGGGCAGGAAGAAAAATCTTGAGGATGAACATATACCCAAGTTGTGTAAGGCAGATCGAGTAGAAAATTGTTATTTTCAGTTCTTGGAGCAATTGAATAAGAAGAAAAGAGCAAAACTAGCATCCTAAACATCAATCCTATAGTCAATAATTTTAATCCATTGGAAATAAATGTTCTTATATGGGTGCTTTGCTTTGTTATATATTCTCACACTGTCGAGTGGTCCAGTACTTCTAAATGCCTTCATATTGGCTTATGAGGGAAAAGGAAAATTCAAGTATGAAGGACATGTATTGGCAATAGCCTTTTTCTTTTCAAAGTGCATACAATCCATGTCACAAAGGCAGTGGTTCTTCTGAAGCAGGCTTGTTGGACTGAAAGTGAGGTCAATGCTCTTAGCAGCCAATTATAATAAACAACTGAGATTATCCAATTCTACCAGGTTAATGCACTTAGGTGCTAAGATAATGGACTATGTTATAGTAGATGCTTCTAGAATTGGAGAATTTCCATTTTGGTTCCATCAGACATGGACAACAAGCCTCCAGCTATGTATTGCAATACTAATTCTTTTTCGTGCAGTGGTGCTAGCAACAATTGCAGCACTGATGGTGATAATTCTCACCGTGCTTCGCAATATTCCACTTGCAAAGTTACAACATAAGTTTTAGTCTAAGCTAACAGTGGCACAAGATGAGAGACTGAAGGCTAGTTCTGAGGCTCTAGTAAACATGAAGGTTTTGAAATTGTATGCTTGGCAAACCCATTTCAAGAAAGTCATAGAAAATTTAAGGAAGATGGAGTACAAATGGCTATCTAAAGTGCAGTCAGAGAAAACATATCATAGCATTCTCTTTTGGTCAACTCCTGTTTTGATCTTTTCTGCAACATTTGGAGCATGTTATTTCTTTAGAATTCCTCTGCATGTAAATAACGTTTTCACCTTTGTAGCAACCTTTCGCCTTGTTCAGGATCCGATTAGAGCATTCTCATCACCTCTCTCAAATGTGCCAAATGCCAAATATTCGGCACATTTGGCACACCAAACACAAAAACAGACCCTCATCAGCTGTTCCAAATCTCAAAAAATTTGACACATATCTACAGTACCGTCTCAAATATGAGACGGTACAGACATCAATACCAAACACTATTTGGCTTATTTAATTCGTTTTTTCTTTCTCTCTTTCTTTTTTTCTTCTTTCTTTCTCCGCCTCACTTCATCTTCTCAGTTTCACCTCTCTTCCTTTTTTTTCTTCTTCTTTCTTTCTCCAGAACCCCCACCCTCCCTTTTTCTTTCTTTTTTTTTCCCCTTTTTTTCTTTTCTGTCACTTTCTCTCTGCGCCTTCTCTATCTCTCTTTTTTTTTTCCCTGTCACTCTCCCTCTCTGTCTTTTTTTTTTTCGGCCTCCCTGTCACTCTCACAGCCCGCCGTCATGGAGTTCAGCCTCACCGCTGAGGTCGTCACCGTGGAGCGATCTATTCTGATCTCCCTCTTTTTTTTCTTTTTTCCTTCGGTTGTGGATTCCATGTGATTGTGATTATGGGTTGTGCTTGGGTATGGTGGTGGCCGGCTGTGCTGGGTATGGTAGGGTTTTGTTGAAGATTTTGAGTTTTTTTTTTTTTTTTTTCATTTATTGTGGTTTTTGGATTTGGAATTTGTTGGAGGATCCAGTGATTGTGGTTGTAGTTTGTGGCGGTGGTTGTAACGGTGGTTGTTGTTGTGGCGATGGTTGTAGCGGTGGTTGTTGGTTCTTGGTTGGTGGCAACTGCCACTGGGTTCTGTGATTGTATATTGCTGGGTTTTAAGTAAATATATTATTTTAATGTGTAGTGAATATTATTTTAATGTATAGAATTGAAGAATAGAACATCTGATAAATGGTATGTTGTAAAATGATGTGCTAAAATGATAAAGTAGGTTTTTGGTGTGTCAAAATGGCATTTTTAATAAGAGAGCTGATAAGAATGCTCTTAAAGCTATTCCTGATGTTATAGGAGTTGTCATTCAAGAGCTGGAACGGTGGCAGTGACGACGGCGATTGGCGAGTTGAGGTGAGGCGACGGTTTGGATCCGAAAGAGTGAGGGAAAGAGAGAGTGAGTGGGAAGTGAAACAACAAAAAGAGTGGGCTGAATGTGATATTAATATAAAACTTTTAGCAACGAATTGTATTTCGTCACTATAGGTTACCTTTAGCGATGAACTCAGTTTCATCACTGATAATGATACGGATTCTTATGATTTTCTTTTTAGTGACGACTTATTTTCATCACTATTTGTCACATTCAGTGACGAAATGGGTTTCGTCACTAATAATGTTCTGAGCAACACCTTTAGCGACGAAATTTTTTGTCGCAAAAAAATTAAACTTTTAGCGACGAAATAATTCATTGCTGTAGATGAATTTAGTTTGGTGCCCACATTTTCATTTGGCGCCCTTAGTTCAACACAACATATAGCGACGAAATCTAATTTTTGTCGCTAAATGTTACTAATTTTTTATATATATAGTGACGAAATATAAATTTCGTCACTATATGGTACTTTTTTGTGATGAAAAAATTTTCCTCACTAAAATTCGTCACTGAAAATACATTTTGTTAGAGTGATTCTTTCTTAGAATTCCTATTATCCTTACGTCTAGTCTCTTAGATTAATTTTTGGGGGTTCAAGTGATAGCCTAGAAACATTCTTTATGGTGTTCCCTATTTGTGGTTCAAACCCCACCATTCCCCCTTCACCACCATCTACATATGTCTCTCTCTCTCTCTCTCTCTCTATATATATATATATATAATTGGCTATTCAAATTAAGAATTCTCATGGGTTACTCTTTAAAGATTTTATTAGATATATAGATGGCACTTTTGGTTTATGAAACATGATCAACAAACCGTGATTTTTATATAATTATATCTAGACTATACTGCAATATCATGATGGATGGATTGGTCTTATTTTACTATAAAATCTAAGTAATCATGTGGTTTATAAATTTGAAGAGTTATATATTGCGGGATTTGTTCATATGTTCATATGATGAAATAAAGTTTGCTCTTTGCATTTTATTTTATATTTCCACTTTATGATATATGATTTATTGAATATGATCTATTGCACAGTTATATTTATATACTTTTTCACTTAGTTTCAATTGTATGGAAGAAAGAGACGTAGATCTATGTTTTGGAGAAAACTATACCTATAAGTGTTGAATCGCATACATCTGTATAGTAATAAACAAAGTATACATGGTCACAACTTGGTTTAATAGTTCTCACACTGTTTTTTTTTTTTAATAAAAAAATTATTGCATTTTATTTCCATACATATCTCCCTGTATATAATACCCAACTACAAGATATATTTAATTTGTTAGTTGTTACACCACAAAAAAATTTCTAATATAAAACATAATTTCAAATAACACATATTGACTTTTAAAAATATACAATCTAATATATTAATTCTATAATTATCCAATAAAACATATTCATATCAAATTTTCCTGCGCATTGCGCGGGTCTGCGATTAGTGTCAATAATGTTTGAAGTAGAATAAGCGTCCCTTTCGTAGTGTTTTTACATACATAGTTACAAACCAAGATTCAAAGCCTAAAAACACCACTCTATGAGGAAGGCCCGCGCAATGCGAAGAAACAATAATTCAAAGAGCTATTATAGATATCCACAATAATTCAAGAACTACCATGAAACAATTAGTAATGGGATAGAGAAAAATAAGAATATAAAGAACATAATGAGGACGGCTAATTCTTCTAATTAATATATCAAAGCAAGATAAATTCAATGGTAGAGTGAAACCTTAACAGCTTGAAACGCTCTGTTGTTCATGTACTCCCTTCTTTTAACATCCAGTTGTACCCACAAAGCCACTAATCCTAAATTTCAAATGTAGTGCCTAATATTCTCTAGCTATAGCTTCTTCCAGTTGATCGTTAAATCATGTAATTGAGATTTTGCATTGAAAATTTAAACCATTAATTAGGATAAATAGTGGTTGTTCATGAATTATTAAAGATTTTAGGTATTAGGGTTAGGGTTACAGCTTGCAATCCTAATTTGAGGATTTTTATGTTCTAGCTATTATCTCATTAAATTGAACACTAGGAAATGAAATTAAGTTTCCTAAATAAAGAATGCAACTTTCAATTTGGTCAGATATGACCAAATTATAATGATCTATCAAATAGGGTTCTTGTAGTAGTAGAGTGGAGATTCAAGAGTTACACTCAAGTGATGTGGGACAACAACCCACTTTTTTTTTTTTTGTTGAAAAACTAACTAATTACTAAACACACACACACTTAATTACACTTTCTCACCAAGCACAAATACATTACTTAACCCAGAGTACCACCACAAAATGGCCTAACTCTTGTAGTTGTAGAGTGGGGCTTTAAGCAATGGGAAAGAGTTACTAAACACACACACACACATACACACACTTAATTACACTCTCTCACCAAGTTCAAACACATTACTTAACTCAAAGTACCACTACAAAAGGGCCTAACTCTTGTAGTAGTAGAGTGGGGCTTTAAGCAATGGGAAAAAGTTACACTCAAGTGATGTGGGACAACAATTGCATTTTTTTTTTTTTAGAAACAAACTAATTACGAAACACACACACACACACACACACACACACTTAATTATACTCTCTCACCAAGCTCAAACACATCACTTAACCCAAAGTACCACTACAAAAGGGCCTAACTCAGGGTTAAGTAATGTGTTTGAGTTTGTTGAGAGAGTGTAATTAACTCTGTGTGTGTGTGTGTGTGTGTGTTTAGTAGTTAGTTTGTTTCTCAAAAAAAAAAAAAAAAAAAAAAATAGGGTTCTTTAAGGACTAAACTTTTAACATTAAATTAAGGGTTTACAATCTAAAAATGATTTCACTAAATTGACTAAAATAATGTGTAACTAGGGCATGGATTAAAAAGGTAAGGTTAGGACTTGGCCAAATTTTGGGGTTTTGATGATTTGAATGTTTTTCAATCAAATTTAAAGTGCATAAATGAAATTGATGCATCCAAATACAAGTATGAACCTTCAATTTGATGAGATAAACTCAGATTTATGGTTAACTTATTTTTGGAAGGACAAAGTTTAGCTACATAATTGGTTGTAGCCTAAGGCTACAACCTTACTCAATAAAATAAACATTACTGCATATTTTGAAAATCTAACCATTGAATTGTGTATTCTTTACGCTTTTAATACACATGAAAAATTTTGTTTCAATTGGATATTATTTACTATATGATCTATAAAATTATATTTTATGCATAATTTTAAACTACAAAAACTTGCAATTTAAATAATTTATTGATGACATAGCTATTGATCTTTAATTTTCTAGAAATTTTGCAAGTATAGAGGATATAAGAAGAAGATGTAATCCAATGGTGGATTTGTCAAGATTCACTTCCAATAAAAAGATATTGAATAAGGTTGTAACCTTAGGCTACAACCAATTTTGTAGCCAAACTTTGTCCTTTTTGAAATATAATTAATTGAAAATTTTCCATAAATTGGGGTTTTGTCATCCAAGTGTAATTTATATCTATATATCACTAAAAGCTGAAGCGTAACATTTAATGTTGCTACGCTCACATTAAGCCACGTCAGCATCCAGGTCATTCCCATCCTATTTCCTAAATTTATCCTACAATTTTAAATTAGATTTTTTTTTTCAATTTTGAAATACTAATAAAACTAAAATTATTACCAACCTATTTCCACCATAAAGCCCACTTCTTTTAAATTTAATTCCACCAGCCCACTTCTTCTAAATTTAATTATAACTTAAAGTCCAAACCTAAGCCTTCCAAACTTAAAACCCTTAGAAACCCACAATTACTACCTCTTGATTTGCTTCCATTTTGTTTCTCACGTGTTGTTTCCCCTTCCCACCTTCTAACGGCAGAATCCTCACGCCCCTTTGGTTTCTCACGTGTTCCTTCCCCTTCCCCACCTTCTAATGGTAGCCTCTCTATTTTCCTTACTCCTTTCCTCACAGTATATAAATACTAACAGAAGCTGGATGCTTCAATTTAGGTATCTCTAAATCCTAGTCTGTTTTCTTCTCTATTCTTCTTGCTTGATTGCTTGATGTTTTTTATTCCCTTCTTAAATTTTGTTACTGCCAGCTGCCTCTTGAGTGTTGTTATGTGACTCAAATTAGTTTGTGTAGTCTATGTAAAATGAGGCAATATTGTTGCAGCTGAAACAATTTTCTGTGTGTTTATTACAATGCCAAATATTGTAGCAGATCTCATCTGTGTATGAATCTGATCTCAATGTCAGTTGGAGTTTATTTTTTGTTGGCTGTGTTATGGGATGTAGCAATTCTTATATTTCAGTTTGGGAAGTTTTATAATTTGAAGTTTTCTTGATGTTAAATACCATCTTGGACCTATGAATGCTTTAGTTTTGTTAAAAAAAAAAAAAAAAAGTTACTTGGTGATAAGTTAATTAAGAGCTGCAATTCTCAGGTGGTATAATAGAACCTGCTGCAATTGAATCAGTAAGCCAATCAACTTTCAGTATTAAGGTATCCACTGCACACCCATACAAGAATTTGGTAGTTTTTAGCTAAGACAGAGAAAGAGAATACCCATTAGAAAAAGAAACGCCACATCCCCCAAAAAGTTATGAAACCTTGTACTGTGAAAGATAATAAAACAAAATATTTTTAAATAGAACAGAAGTCAAATATTAAGATATTCACAAACTTCTCATGATATTTCCTATTTCAAATTAAGAAGACTATCACCCCCAAAAAAAAATTTAAGAACTCTTATGGCTATGACTCTTTGACTAATTTTAACCTTGAAGTTTCTTAAGCCCAACAAAGTAGAAACTAAATGAGACGGGAGGAGCTAATTGCTGAACAATCAATACTTATTGTATACCCTGATGAATATAAAAGTAACCACTGATAAAGGAAGATATGTTAGCCTATATATAAAGAACAATTAATTGATCATTAATATCAAACATATTTCAGTTCTTTAATCACCTATGCCAAATCCACCCCCTCCCTTCCCCCCCCACCCCCCAAAAAAGAAAAGAAAAGAAAAGAGAGAGAGAGAGAAACTTGATCACAAAGATGTCCATTATTAGATATTAATTGGGTCTCAATCATATATTTTTATTAATTAGACACAGACAGCAAAAATAGCAACATGTCACAATACATATATCTTAACAAACTGTATAAAAAATCTGATCTCAATGTTGATTGGATTTTATTTTTTGTTGGCTGTTTTTTGGGATGTAGGAATTCTAATATTTCAGTTTAGGAAGTTTTTTAATTTGAAGTTTTCTTGATGTGAAATACCATCTTGGATCTATGAATGCTTTAGTTTTGTTAAAACAAATAAATAAATAAAAAAGGTTACTTGCTGATAAGTTAATTAAGAGCTGCAATGTGTAGAAGGATTTACATTTCTAAGATATTTCTAAAGGCATTATATTTTAACTATTTGCTTTGTCTTTGCCCATTAAACAGTAAACTAGATCAAGAGTTGCACTTATCAAGTTAAAAAAGAAAAAAAGAAAAAAAAAAGGGATCAAGAGCTGCATATTGAGAAATTGATTCTTTCTATCTTTGATCTTAAAAAATAGAATCAAATTCAATTCCAGTTGCATTAACAAATTCTTTTATTTTATATGGATTGTAAATAATATAAAATGTCTTTTTTGATGAATGTTTTATGAATTATTATTTATATTAGTTTAAAATATTATTGATTGATGATTGTGAAAAGGGGTTTTTATTTTTGCTCTGTTTTATGCTTTATCAATGAATATCATGACAACAATCTAAAATCGACCTACCTTTGCAAGTAGAAAATTTGAATGGAAAAACATTTGTTTTCCAAATATAATTAAATGAATATAATCTCAAGTTTAAGAAGATGGGAATTCTACATAGTTAAGAAAGTTTTTTGTATCAAAAAAAAAAAAAAAAAAAAAAAGTTTTTGACTCTGTTATAGAAACTGACAAAAAAATTTAGCTTGAGAAGTGCATTTTTTTTTAATATAGCAAAATTAAAAATTTAATATCTAACTTCTGCATATCGTAATACATTTCTGAACGTGTTTTATTGACAAGCTTATATTAGTGGTACTTCAAATGAATGTAAGAACAACAAAGGAAGAAGATACAAAAGTGCTTTAAAGTTGTCTTTCAAATTCTTGGAAATTGATATTTTAGCATTTATTGGATATTTGAGGATGTAAAGGATTGAAATCCTAATTTTAATTTTAATTTTAATTTAAGTTTGATTTATATTTTCCATTTTGTAATTTAATGTTTCATATCAAGGATAGGAATCCTAATGTGAAATCAAAGATGAAGAAACAAAGAATTGTTTAAATCTTCGTACACAATATCTTTTCCGTGCATTGCACGGGTTAGCGACTAGTTTTTCAAAATAAGCCACACATACATGAAATTGAAGGTTCTAATCGGCTTGTGGTATGTTCAATGATGGGTTTTTATTGGATTTAACTTAAGAACCCTTAGGGTTTTTTTATATATAAATAATTATTTGACAAAATAGCACTATTTTGCAATAGTTTTCAAATAACATTTTCATAAAATCATATCTTGTAGAATGAGCACAAGGGCTGAAATCATCTCTTCAAGGGATAATGTTTGTCCTTATTATGATGATATGACAGAAAATGCACTCATTTTCAAACTTTGTGGATTTGAAATAGATTTGTTGTAATTAGAATGATTGAAGCTAATTGTGTGTATATCTTCAAGTTTTGATGAATTTTTGGGTTTTAAGGTGGGACTATTAACACTAGGATGTTATTAACTTAGTGTATCGGACACATGTAACCACCCTCTCACATAGGGGCGGATCCCTTGTTGGCAGGGTCCATCTTCATGAGAGAGTGGTTACATGTTGTTACAACTTACTATGGACTCGACTCGAATAGACTTTGAAAATTCCAGCCTCTAGCACTGCTAACATTAGATAGTGGTTCAGCTGATCACACACATGCAATTTCTTTTACTTTCTACCATCCATCCTTCACCCTTGCCATTGAACTTATTAGACGATTCCCAAGCAGATTAATTCAATTATGCACCACACATATTCTTGGCATGATGAGATGTTATATCTACAAATATATTTTGTTGGAGATGAGATGAGTGGAAGTGATTTTACAACTAGCTCCAACTTCGTCTTATTTGCTTCAAATGCATGTTTGAAAAGCAATATGTGAGTTTTTGCAAAAGGAAAGATGCTCTAGAGTAAAAATGTGAATTTGATAAAACTTTTTGCCCTTTGTGAGCTGTGGTGAATAAATCCTAATGTGTGTGATCCATTTTAAGTCCAAATCACATTGTGGCCTGGCCAACACCACAGGTCTTTTTTACTTTTTTTCTCTTCCTTAAAAGAATCAAAGTTTTGGTCGTAAAAAATTAGAGACACAACATAGTGTGTGTTTGGGTTCCGCGTTGCGTTGCTGTGTCTGCGTTTTTACTCTTTTTTTTTTTTTTTTTTTTTTTTTTTTAACATTTCACGCGTTTTGCAGAAAAGGGGGACAAACGACACTGTAGCGGCACTGTAGCAGTACTGTAGCAGTACTGTTTATGGGACCCACAACCACTTTATTCATTAAAAAATATTAAAAATGGGTCACACGGTACTATTTACACATTTAAAAATTATTTTGCTACAGTGTTTTCAGTTTTCAGTTTCAGTAACAATAAGTTTAATCCAAACACACCCTATATATAATCGTGCCTATGCAATGTATCATGATTTAATAAAAAACCATACATAAATTAAAAAGCATCACTATATCATGATTTATAATACTTTTTTTTTCATTTCAAAAAAAAAAAAAAAAGTTACAGTAAGTTATTTAAGTTAAATAATTACCTCTTTCAAGTTTCTTCAAACATGAATTAATAGACTATGATAAATGACTTCAGAGCTATGATTAAGCCTCCATTGTCAACTGGGTGCCGCATCTAGAAGGTTCCATATCACCTTCGCAAATTGAACGAAGAAGCCTACACTCCTCACGTTATTTCAATTGGTCCCATTCACCAAGACAAAAAAAAATTTCAAACTATGGAAAAGCATAAAGCAAGATACTTCGAGAGCTTCGTGCAACGAGCTAAGATAAACTTGAAGAAATTAGAAAGCAGTATAAGGGAGATGGAAGATAGCATTCAGCGTTGCTATGTAGAGACTGTTCATCATAAAAGTGATGATTTTGTGAAACTGATCAGATTGGACGCAAGCTTCATTCTTGAGCTATTCTTGAGATATTATGAGGAAAAATGGGAAGTTGACGATCCTATGTTCGTGGAAGCATGACTATTAGATGTGGTGTGGCATGCGTTGTTATTACTTGAAAACCAGCTTCCATTCTTTGTTATTGAGAAACTATACCAACTTGCCTTTCCCAATAACTCAAACTCCACCCCATCTTTAAATGAACTTACTTTTAACTTCTTTAAGTCCCTGAACACTCAGATGAAAAACACTAATGTGGAAGTCCAACACTTCACCGATTTGCTTAAATTCTTTCATCTACCTCCATCCAACAAGCTACCATATAAAGACACTAAATTGACTTCTCCTAAGTACTCTGCAACACAGCTGCGTGAGGCAGGAGTAACGTTTAAGGTGGATTCAAGAAAATGCCCTCTGAACTTGGATTTCAAAAATGGAATGCTGGATTTTCCACTCTTAAAATTCCAGGATACTACGGAGGCTCTTATTCAAAACATTATGGCATTAGAGCAATGTGATTATAGAAGACAGGCATACATAACAGATTTCTATTTAATGTTGGATCATCTTATCAACACTAGCGAAGATGTGGATTTACTTAGCGATGAGGGAATCATTGATAATAGGCTAGGCGACAGCAATGCAGTGACAGCTATGATTAGCAATCTTAACAAAGGAATCTTCAGGAGAGATATGAACTCCGATTACTAAGATCTTTGTAAAGAGTTGAATGTATTCTATGAGAAACTGTAAGGTTGAATTTTATCAACCATCTTGTTGGTTTTATTCCGTGCCAAATTTGGTTGTATTTTAGCAATTAGTAACCCTGTATTTAGGTGGGAATCATGTAAGGGTAGTATGTGAGAGAGTGTGAAGAAATGCTCAAGATTATGCAAAGAAGCAGGGACTCGCGACTGGATTTCGCGGGTGGCTCGCGATTTGCAAGCTGCCAGAAGTTGCACACGTGCCAAGCATGCTAGAAGCTGAAGAGTCACGCCAGCTGTTGCACTACAGGACAAAAGTCCCAAGCTGGCCAGGCCATTAGCTCACGGCTTGAACTCGCGACTCAACCCAATCGCGAGGTCAAGTCACTAGAACACCCTGTTTGGGAAAAACTGACTTTTCACATTCCTTCTCACCCTACTATATATATACCCTTATACCCACAATATTGAGAGAGCTTCTAGAGAGAATTTTGAGAGAGAAACCCTAGAGAAAAACAAGATTGATTCATCCACAATCTTCACATAGAGACTCTTCAAATTCCTCTATTCTCTTCCTCTCCATTGTTAAATCCTTGAAAGGTACATTACCAAAACCTTTTCTTACCATACCCATATCTGTGAGAAGGCCATTTGGTGTTTGGGAAGCAGTTAAGAAGGGACCAATTTCATATTGGTAGATGCTATGGTCAAGTAGCGGAATCCGGCAAGCTAAAGAAGAAATAGGTTCGGCATAACCTCATTGGAGTAGGAGCTTGGAGGGCTTAGGTTCATTGGGTAGATTAGGCTTGGAGGGTCTTCTGCTGTTCATGTATCCCAACTACATTCTTTAGTGGATTGTTTACCGCTTAGAGGGCGGCGGAGAGGTTTTACGCCGAGGGCTTCGATTTCCTCTTCGATAACACATCGAGTGTTGTCCTTGTGTTTGCATCTCTCTTCCCTTAATCTTTTCCATTTAATTTCAGCTGTGGATGTGATTTTATTTGGTTTAGATTGTTTATCAATTCTGTATTAAGCTTATGTTCATTTTCCGCACATTAATTGTTTGATATTAAGCTTGAATTGATAATTTGTAAATTGGGGGTCTAAACGTTCAAGGTGTTTTATACACTTATTGAACTTTCAGAAACCATGGCACAGATGGAAGGCAACGTTAAAAACATGAATATTTTAGCACTCTTTGGGGAACGGCTTCAACCATCGTTGTTGTCTTTCTTTTGGTGCTCACTTTCATACTGAAAATATGCTAAATCATCCAAGTAGTTTAGGTTCAATTCCTATGTAATTCGAATGGTTGTTTGATTGTTGATGTAGTGCTATAATTGATATGTAATTTCCAAGTAAGCATTCAGGAGCAGCCATTGGAAGATTAAAGTCACTTGGAAATATGTGGTATTAGTCTTTTACCTTGAAAATCAACTTTGTAGGTATTAAGTATTGTTAAGTGTGTCTTGTAATTTTTGTTTGTCTTGTGAGTTGTTTTTTCAGCTGTCGGAAGTTATAGTCACTCTGTGGGTTGTTGTTTCTTAAGATTATATATATGGTAGAAATGTGGGATTCCAAATCAAGCCTTTTGTGTTATATATTTGGTTAAGCATAGCTCCTAATTATCTATCATTTTCTCTTCTTCTGCCTCTAGATATCTAAATTCTCTGTTCCTTCCGCTTCCAACTGCATCAATTGCTTAGTGATAAAACTTATATTCCTTTGTTATTATTTGATTTCAATGCAGTTGATCTTGTATGTGTAAAATACTCACAAAACGTTACAAGGTTTACTCTAATATCATTTGTAAAATCACTGTAATCACAATTCGTTCAACCCAATGTGTTACTTCAATGTCAATATCACAACTCAAGAAAAGCATTAGCCACATCTCTGTTGATAGCTCAATATGGCTAATCAAGTTGCAATTAGAACACCTTGTAATCACTTAAATAGCCCAATTCAACCTAATAAATACAATGGTGAAGAAGTGCCCAAGAGTTATAAACTTTTCTATCTCTCCATCACCGGTCAATATGTAACACAAGCATGCTTCCGCACACATGCGCCCTCACAAGCATTAGCCACAATCATCGTTGGCAACAATGAAGGTGCTTCCTCCTATAGCTACCATGAGGCGCGGGAGGCGTAGACCAGGGGCATAAGGGCAGCAAGTTGGCTTCTCAAGTCTGTCCATAATATTTTATTTGTATTTGAAAAAATAAAAAAGGAATATATTATTGTGCTACTTTTTTGAGCAATGTATATAATGAAATGAAAATGAAATAGAATAATCTTTCTTTTCATTCTCAGGGCAACTCTCCCCTTATGTCTACAAGTAAGGCCTCTAAATAGAAAAGTGCCTCTTAACTTTTGTCTTATGGGACTCTTATTAAACAACGATAGCTTGCATACATACATACATACATTATATGTCATATGTTAACTCATTATTTCTGTACATTTTTTATAAAATAAAATTGAGAAAACTCTACCTAGAATTGCCTATAGCACAAGAAAAATTAATTGAATTAGCTTGAGAAAGAGGTTTTTAGCAAAACTTGAAAACAAAAGGTGAATTAACAATTTGTATATATCAAAACATATATATATATATATATATATATATAAACTAAATATATGAATAGGTATTTAGATATAAGAAAATGTCTCAGATAAAATTATTAATTTAAACCTCAATTTATATTAATTTACCATATTCCTTCCTACAAAACTCATATTTCTTCAAAATTCCAATCTGTAAGGTTGAATTTATTCAATCATGTGTTGGCTTTATTCCGTGCCAAATTTGCTTGTAATTTAGCAATTAGATACCCTGTGTTTAGGTGGGAATTATGTAAGGGTAGTGTGTGAGAAAGTGTGAAGAATACTCAAATGTGTGCACTCAAGAAGGATCTCGCAACTAGCTTGCGACTGGCGAGTCACCAAAGGTGACACACATGTGAAGCATGCAAGGGAGCTGAAGGGTCACGCCAACTGTAGCCTACAAGACAAAACTTCCAGTCTGGTCAGGCAATTAGCTTGCGACTTAAACTCACGACTCGTTCCAGTCTCAAGGTCGAGTCGCCAGAATGCTCTATTTGTTTGAAACCTGACCTTTCGCATTCCTTATACACCCTATTATAAATACCCTTATACCCACGAAATGTAAAGAGCTTCCAGAGAGAATTTTGATTCTAGAGAAAAACAAGATTAACTTGTGCACAATCTTCACTCTTTGATTCTCCAAATTCCTCTACTCTCACCCTCTCCAATGACATATCCTTGAGAGGTACATTTAGCCAAATCCTTATCTCACCATACCCATATTAGTGAGGAGGTATTTTGGTGCTTGGGAAGCAGTTCAGAAGGGACCAATTCATTTTGGTTGATGCAATGGGCGATTATGGAATCCGGTAAGGTAGAGAAGACAAGGTTCGGCGTAACTCTGTTGGAGAAAGAAGCTTCGAGGGCTTAGGTGCACTGGGTAGATTAGGCTTGAAGGGTCTTCTATTATTCATGTATCCCAACTTCATTTTCTAGTGGATTATTGATTGCTTGGAGGGCGGTGGAGAGGATTTTCACCGAGTACTTCGATTTCCTTTTTGATAACACATCGCCGTGTTATCTTTGTGTTTGCATCTTTCTTCCCTTTCTCTTTACCTTTTAATTACTACTATGATTGTGATTAATTATGGTTTAGAGTGTGTTACCAATTCTATTTTAGCTTATATTCATCTTTCTGCACATATATTGTTTATGTATAAGTTTGTGTTGGTAATTTTGTATTTGGGGGTCTAAACGTTCATAGGTGTTTTACACACTATTTGAACTTTCAATTGGTATCAGAACAGGTGCACTTGCTATGGTTTAATTACCTAAGTGTGATCCTAGACCCCTTAGCTATGGATGAAGCTATGGAAAAGGCTATGTTGAATTGTGGTCTAAATGTTTGTGATAATGACTCTATGAATATGTTTGAAAGTTGTCCTAACAGTGAATTCCTAGAGTTATTAAAAACAAAGAAACATGCTAGAATGTTTGTTCACATGCTTAAATATTTTGAAAATAAGAATCACATCCTACACAATAGTCTATGTGAGTCTAACTCTTTGATTAAGAAGTGTAAAAGAAGAAATAGAATATTGTGTGATAAGGTTGATAATCTGAAAAAGAAAATTCAATCTAACAAGAGCGTGGATAATGAAGATAAGTTTTTGTTTGAAGGTCAAGAGTGCTTGTCCCATGCTTGCTTATTTGTACACACTTCTCTGAAGGAATTTAATTCTTGTTTATGGTATCTTGATAGCAGTTATTCTCGTCATATGACAGGAGGCAAATCACTATTTACTTCACTCAAAGAGAAGGTCGGTGACTATGTGACATTTGGCGATGGAAGTCATGCTCAAGTTCTTGGCAAAGGGACTGTTAAGATACCGAGATTACCTCTATTGAAGGATGTCTTATACATCAAAGAGCTTAAGGGGAATCTATTAAGTATCACTCAAATATGTGATGAGGAAGTCCTTGTTCAATTTTCAAAGAAGGGGTGTATAATCATTGATGAAGAAAGGATTCAAGTCTTGGAGGGAAATAGGACTATCGACAATTGCTATGGAGTAGTTCCTACGACAAGAATTTCCTGCAAAAGTGCTCATGTTGACATGTTGGAACTTTGGCATCAAAGATTTGGGCATGCAAATTTCAAACAAGTGACTAAAGTATCTAAATTTGAAGCTGTTGAGGGACTTCCAAAATTTGGAAAGGTAGAGAAAAGTATTTGTGGTGCATGCCAAATGGGGAAGCAAACAAAGGCAAGTCATCACAAGGTGAATGTGATTGCTACTTCACACTGTTTAGAGCTTCTTTATGTTGATCTGATGGGGCCCACAAGAACTAAAAGTCTAGGAGGAAAAAGGTACATTATGGTCATTGTTGATGATTTCTCAAGATACAATTGGGTGGTATTTTTTAGAGAAAAATCAGAAGCATGTGAGAAAATGGAAATTCTATGCAAGAGACTTCAAAATGAGAAAGGGGTTCCTATTGTCAAGATAAGGAGTGATCATGGCAAGGAGTTTGAGAATGCAAGATTCGAGTCTTTTTGTGAGAAGAATGGGATCAAAAAGGAATTTTCAGCCCCCAAAATTCCTCAACAAAATGGGGTGGTTGAAAGGAAAAATTGGGTGATTCAAGAAATGGCAAGAGTTATGCTACTCAACAAGCAAATTCCTCAACAGTTTTGGGGAGAAGCCGTGAACACCTTATGTCACATTGGTAATAGAATATTCTTCCAAGCAGGAACAAAGAAGACCGCTTATGAAATTTGGAATGAAAAGAAGCCGAAAGTGAAATACTTCCGAGTATTCGGAAGCAAGTGTTACATTCTAAATGATTAGGAGAACCTTAGAAAATTTGATGCAAAAAATGATGAAGGCATCTTCCTTGGGTATTCTACTACTAGCCGGGCATATAGAGTCTTAAACAAGAGAACAAAGACAGTAATGGAGTCCATTAATGTGGAAATTGATGACGCTATAACAAAGGTAGAGATGGTTGATGATGGAGAAGGGCCAAGCTCTAAAGAACCCACAGTTGAGGTCGAAGCCCAAGATATTGAAGTTGAAGGACCTATATCAGAAAAGGAATCAACTTCAGTGAACTCAAGAATGGAAACAAGATCAATGTCTAGAACATCAAGTCCTTTCACTCCTCCAGAAGTTCATCCTCCTATCTCCCAAAATGATGAAGTGTCCACCTCAAAGAAGCCATCATCAAGAGTGATCAAAAACCATCTGGATAATAACATCATTGGATCTTTAGATGAAGTCGTCTTAGAAAGGGAAACATACTTTTGGCCAATCATGTAACATACCATTGCTTCATTTCCCAATTTGAGCCGAAAATGGTAGAAGAAGCTCTTCAAGATGAAAATTGGGTTGAGTCAATACATAAAGAGTTGAATCAAATTATGAGAAATGATGTATGGGAACTTGTTCCTAGGCCTAAAAATGTTCATGTCATCTGCACCAAATGGATCTTCAAAAACAAGACTGATGAAGATGGATAGATTATCCGGAACAAGTCTCGACTGGTGGCTCAAGGATACACTCAAGTGGAAGAAGTAGATTTTGATGAATCCTTTGCTCTTGTGGCAAGAGTTGAGTCTATCCGCAGTCGTATGTCCATTGTATGCACTATGAACTTCAAACTCTACCAAATGGATGAAAAATGTGCATTTCTCAATGGTTACCTGAATGAAGAAGTGTTTGTTAAAAAACCCAAAGGCTTCAAAGATCCTCACTTCCCGGACCATGTGTTGAGATTGAAGAAAGCTCTTTATGGCTTGAAACAAGCTCCTAGAGCTCGGTATGATCGGCTTACCCATTACCTATTAGATAGAGGATTCAAAAGAGGATATGCCGACAAAACTTTATTTGTCAAAAATGATGAGGACTACCTTCTCGTGGCTCAAGTATATGTGGATGACATAGTATTTGGAGCTACCACTGATGCTCGAGCTATAGAGTTCTCTGAGGAGATGAAGAAAGAATTTGAGATGAGTATGGTGGGGAGCTTACATTTTTCTTAGGCCTTCAAGTCAAAAAGAAGGAAGGCATATTCATTTCACAAGAAAAATATGTTAGAAATATTGTCAAGAAGTTTGGATTAGATTCCAAAAATCCTGTCTCAACTCCCATGAGTTCATCTACAAAGCTTAATGTCGATTCTTTCGGGGTAGAAGTAAGTCCAACTTTGTATAGGAGCATCATTGGGAGTTTACTATATCTTACGGCTAGTAGACCGGATATTGCTTTTAGCATGGGGGGTTTGTGCTCGATACCAAGCTACTCCAAAGGAATCCCACCTGACTGCAGTGAAGCGAATCATACAATATGCCAATGGCACTCCGAATTATGGCTTGTGGTACTCTAAGTACTCTAATGCTTGCCTTGCAGGTTATGTAAATTGGGCTAGAAGTGTAAATGATCGAAAGAGTACTTCAGGTGGCTTCTTCTACCTTAGGAACAATCTTGTCTCTTGGATGAGCAAGAAACAAAATTCTGTGTCCCTCTATACAACGGAAGCAGAGTACATAGCTGCTGGAAGTTGCTACACACAACTTCTTTGGATGAAAAAGTTACTTTATGATTATGGGATTCCTCAAGATACAATGTGTGTTTTCTGTGACAGCACTAGCACTATAAATCTCTCTAAGAATCCGGTTCAGCATTCAAAGTCGAAGCACATAGAGATACGTTACCACTTCATCCGAGATTTGGCGGAAGATAAAGTTGTATGTCTTGAATTCATACATACGGATAATCAAAAGGCGGACATCTTTACCAAACCTCTCGATGGTCCATGGTTTGAATCACTCCGTAAGACCATTAGCGTTGATACAATTCCTTAAATCTCATGTGTGTTGTGCGCTTTACTTCTTTATCTTGATTTAATCTCTAGTTTAGAGCACACACTACTCTATTGGCTACATGTATAGCATGTTTTGAAAACTTTTGTTTGTTTGTATTTGCTTTGAATGTTTTTACATTTTTTTTTTTTGGATCAATCTTTACTTGTTTTTGTGTCAAAAATCCAAAAACACATAAAAAGTAGAAAATCCAAAAAGTTTGATCGGCATTGTTGTGTTATGTCACACGCATGTTGTGCCTTGTACCTTCGTACAAATGGCTTTGTGCATTTACGAGCATAGCTTGTTCTTTATGCACTCATATCATTGTAGGAAAAATCTTGACATCTATGTCACTGTTGTAAATAGATCTTCAAACTTGTCATGAATTATTAGTCAATGGTTTTGTTGATCTTGAAACTTGCATAGACTTGTGCCTATATATCTTCCCATGCTTTTATTTTTTTTTTTTGCTTAAAGAGCTCAATCAATGTAAATCTCAAAATTAAAAGAGATAATGAGCTACAAAAGCCGTCGCAAATACTAGTATTTGACTAGAAAAAAGGGAAAGTGACTTATATGAAAATGTATAATGCCCAGAAAGCCAAAGGTTTGTTCATCAAATTGAAATATCAAAACTTTCAGGCATCGATCTCAAAATGAGATGTATTGATTCAAAATGATCAAATGTTTTGATGTATATGAAGCCAAATGAAAAGCTTCAAAGTTTAAGTTATCAAGCTTTGTGGGAGGTCATATATGCATACCTCTATAATTGAGATTGGTCACTTTTCCTCGAGCTAATTGTGTATGTCTTGTTTGAATTGATCATTGAAACTTCACATTAGACTCAAGATTATCTCATTTTTGGTATCCACACACATCACACATGTCTATGTTCAACGAATGCCTTATTTATTTGTATGATTGTACTTGTTTAAATGTGTTACACATACTCAATTATATGTTGATCAAACACAAAAAGATTTTTGAGTGTTTTAATTGTTTTTGGAAAGTATTTTTGTTTTGAAAAATTTCAATAATTTCAAAAATTGTGCAACTCTGTTTTGGCAACTCACTTTGGCGGGTCAAACCAGTCGCTAGCTTACACAGCAGCTCTCGGCAACTTTCTGGCAGGTCAAGCTCACAGTCGTGAAAAAGACTTAGAAAAATTTTGAAAATCTGGGTTTTTAGGATTTTCGCGACTCAGTTTGGCGACTGGTTCGCGAGTGGAAGCTTCAGTCGCGAGGTTTACTCAGAATGTTTGGCAACTCCAGTCGTGACGTGCTCGCGAGTAGACCTTCCAGTGGCGAAAAACACTTAGATAAATTCTAAAGAATTTGTCACATAGGTTTTTGGCAACTTGCTTTGGCGACTCGTTCGCGACTCAATCCAGTCGCAAAAAACATGTGTTTTGCATAATAAGGGATATCTTCAGGGCAGTTTTCAAAAAAATTTCAGTTTTCCCTCACATCTCGTGACTATTCATCGTCTTGTCTGTCCTTCCCTCTTTCAAAATCATCGTGTTCACACACAATACCTCCATATTCTCCCTCATTTCTTCACCAATGTTCAAGAAAAGGTATGGGTTCTGTTTCTTTCTCAATGTATTTCACATTTCTTGCCTTAGTGTTCTTAGATTGTGTGTCTTTGATGATATCTGTGAATATGATGTTTGAATATGGCTTTCTGATATTTTGTTGAGATTGTTGTGTGGGTTTTGTTGGTTATGAGTTGTTTTTACACTTTGCCCTAGGGTGCACATGGTGTCATTTGTTGCACACACACTCTTTTTGACATGACTGTGACCTCAATGTCATGATTTTAGGGCTCTATCCAAAAATTCTGATTTGGGTCTAACTTTGTGCTAATAATGTTTGTGTCATGTATGGTTTCTCTTGCTCTTTGATGTTACATGATATAGCTTGGAAATGTCTTCGTTCAAGAGATCGGTCGTGAAAGGTGGTAGTAGCAAAGGAAAAGAACCAGTATTTGATGTTGATAACCTCTCCCTAAGGTCAAAGAGGACTCGATCACCGACAAAAGTTTTTGATCCTAACAAGTTTAGATCCTTTGTTGCATTTTAGAAATATGAGAACTACTTTAAAGACAGTCCGTTGCTGATGGAAAGGGCTGTTGACCAGGCATCTCTTCCTGTTACAAAGATTCCTAAATGGTTTGCCACCAAGGATTGGAACTATATTCTCTCCAACCTTGATGATGCATACGAGAACTTAGTGAAAGAGTTCTATGCTAATGCCATTTCTGAAGGGGATGAGCTTAAATATTGGGTTAGAGGAAAGAGCTTCTCAGTGACACCTGTTTATCTGGAAGAGATCCTACGCATAAACCGGCCAATGTTTCAAAAACCACCGGTGTATGATGACTTGAATCCGGATGAGGATTTACTTTGCGATGCTCTCAAAGATAACTTGGATTTCTCTCCTAAAGGGAAATCAATCAGTGTTTCCTCACTATCTACAGAATTGAGGGTGCTTACAACCATCATATTCCATAATCTCTATCCTTTCTCAAGCACTGGATATATGAATCTCGGTAGAGCTTTGTTTCTTCATGATCTGATAATTGATGAAGAGATCAATATTTGTGCTCATATCTTCCATATTTTAAGCAAAACTGCTAAGAGAACTGCCTCACGGAACTGCATTCCTTTCTGCTGCCTTATTTCAAAGATTTTGAAACTCAAAGGCATCTATCCATCGGAAGATGAGTCTCCCTACCCAAAGCCAAGTCCAATCACCATTCGTATGCTCAATGCTTGGATTGGTCATAGTCGAAAGGGAATCATGACAGAGAGCCCAGCTTCTCTGGGTGGTTCACGGTCTAGATCATACTCCTATGATGAGAAGTTAGACAACATTATGGCATCCGTCCACAACATAAACACTAAGATGTCCCAACTTGCCTCTCTTCTGCACCATCACAACATCCATTGTGATACGTAGTTCACTTCTCTCCAAACTCAATTAGACCAAATTCAAAGAAAGCTCGAAGAAAATAAGGACTAGCTATTCCATGACAAAAAGGGGGAAATGGTGCTAATAGGGGGAGTATAATGATAGGGGGAGAAAAAGCTTGATCAAAGGGGGAGTATTGAAGTTTAAAAGCAAAAGAAAGAAACGGCCTATGGCCTATGCTTAATATTTTGCTTCATATTAACAGAGTTTATGTTGTGTAGTTGAACTATTTTTTTTATGTACCTTTGCTTTGTAGCTTAGTACTTTTAGTTAATGTTATTCATTTTCTTTAGTACATCACTCTTGTGCCCTTGTTGGATTTTATATCCTATGCAATTACCTTGTGTTGTTGTATCGGTTAAGTGTTGAACATGCAAATGATACTTGCATTGAGCTTATTAGCTTGCATGTCCGGATGTTCATTCCTTGTGTAAATGATTATTGTGATTACTATTTATAGTGATTGTTCCTATTTGGTCATGTCTTGCTTTATTGCTTTAATCTTTACTACTTGATTGCATTGTGCTTGCTCCATATGCATTTCAAGATTTCTGCTTACAATGTTAGTCTTGTGTTGTTGTTTTCAGGAAATACTTGTTTGTATGGTTCAAGAGCTTCATAGTTTCTAGAATTAAGATGTGAGTGAGTTTTGGCAGCTGTTCCCAACTCACATGTTAAGTCTAGAGTCTGTTTTAGGGTTTTGTCACGGAATAGGCAAATAGGGAGATTGTAAGCTTGAATTTATTCAATCATGTGTTGGTTTTATTCCGTGTTAAATTTGCTTGCAATTTAGCAATTAGATACCTTGTATTTAGGTGGGTATTATGTAAGAATAGTGTGTGAGAGAGTGTGAAGAATACTCAAATGTGTGCAATTAAGAAGGGCCTCGTGACTGGCGAGTCGCCAAAGGTGGCACACGTGTGAAGCATGCAGGGGAGCTGAAGGGTCATGCCAGTTGTAGCACTACAGGACAAAACTTCCAGTTTGGCCAGGCAATTAGCTCATGACTCAAACTTGCGACTTGTTCCAGTCATGAGGTTGAGTTGCCAGAATGCCCAGTTTGTTTGAAACCTGACCTTTCGCATTCCTCATACACCCTATTATAAATACCCTTATACCCACGAAATGTAAAGAGCTTCCAGAGAGAATTTTGAGAGAAAAACCCTAGAGAAAAACAAGATTGACTCATTCACAATCTTCATGCTTTGATTCTCCAAATTCCTCTACTCTTACCCTCTCCATTGACATATCCTTGAGAGGTACATTTAGCCAAATCCTTATCTCACCATACTCATATCAGTGAGAAGGTATTTTGGTGCTTGGGAAGCAGTTTAGAAGGGATCAATTCATTTTGGTTGATGCAATAGGGGATTGCAGGATCTGGTAAGCTAGAGAAGACAAGGTTCAGCGTAACCCTATTGGAGCAAGAAGCTTGGAGGGCTTAGGTGCACTGGGTAGATTAGGCTTGGAGGATCTTCTGCTATTCATGTTTCCCAACTTCATTCTCTAGTAGATTATTAACTGCATGGAGGGTGGCGGAGAGATTTTTCGCTGAGTACTTCGGTTTCCTCTTCGCTAACACATCGCCGTGTTATCTTTGTATTTGCATCTTTCTTCCCTTTCTCTTTACCTTTTAATTACTACTATGATTGTGATTAATTATGGTTTAGAGTGTGTTACCAATTCTGTTTTAGTTTATATTCATCTTTCTGCACATATATTGTTTGTGTATAAGCTTGTGTTAGTAATTTTGTATTTTAGGGTCTAAACGTTCATAAGTGTTTTACACACTATTTGAACTTTCACGATCCATTTATTAATTTCCCTCAAATAAGTTGTCATGGTCACTACTATACGGATATCCATTCCATTTAGGGTAGTTGCACTCAGATACCCTGCACTTTCAAATTTAGCCCAATTAATACCTAAACTTTAACCATATACCAGATAGCCCCTTCCTAGAAGAAGCTGTAATTTGCATAACAAACTAGGCTTGGAGAAATGGGCTGAAAGGCAGAGCTTATCCACGACTAAGTTGGGCAATGGTTGATAATAGAACCAAAGGCCCTATTACGTTCTCTCAGTTAAGCATAGCCCAACATTTTCATTTTCCACGAAACTGTAGAATTCATTCACTGTTTAAAATGAGAGCATTCAAGTAATTTTTATAACAGCTTAGTTGCAAAAGTTTGATATATTTATTAGCTGTGTATTTTGGTTGCAATTAGTTCCTAGTAATTTAATTTTTGCTAACTTATTTACTTAAATGGACATGTTGAATAATACATAAATCCAATATACTACTCGGTGAGAATGCTAAAAAAGCAGCACAAACTGCTTTCTCATTAAAAAAAATAATGGTTGAGCAGTGCTGATTAATAAATGAACCAAACTTGGAGAAGCCGATAGCAACAACATAAGAGAAGGGGTTAGAAGTTCGTTCATTATAGCTACAAATGAGAATAATCATATGTAAGTTGACACAATCAAGCTCAAGAGACAAAAATATATATTGGATTGCATTTCCATATCTGTTCATCAATACAAGTAATTGTATACTCAACTTTACTCTGCCTCAAATGCAAACAAATATTCTGCATTTTCAACCCAAATAATGGGCTGGGGGAAGAGTAATGGTCATGCCATTATATAACCAAATGACAGATGCATAGCCTATACATGTCTTCCCTATAAGAACATGGTGACATGATCCTTACCACTTCAACCTTTTTCTGACCAAAATAGCTTATCTTCTATGCATCATCGGAGCAATTTTCTATTCCAACATTCCTTGCAGGGAAACTCCAATATAACACTATGAAGCTAGGTCTTGATATGTCCATCACTCATTCTTGATGGAACAGTACGTGTCCCATAGTGTAGGAAATTTTGATATTTCAGTCATAAGGTTCTTGAACTTAAGGCTGCAATCTCCTCCACTGCAGAATAAAAGAATATAGTAGAGCATTAGAAGAGATTCATTCATAAGACACTCACATATTCAGGAGCATAAACAAGAGAGAGAAGGTGTAGGAAAAGAAGGAAGGCCTGCACTGTTCATTGGTGTCAAATAACTAGTTCAACGAAAGTTAAATCAACTCCATCCACAAGTTTAAGGATGAGAAGGGCTACTCAAAGTGGAGTCTCAATTCACACTTCCCAACTTACTGTTGCATCAAAGGCTTTTATTTATTTATTTGACTAGATAAGTTTCACATGCACCAAGTGAGTCTTAAACCCATAACTTCACCCTCCAATCAATTGTTATGGGAGAAGACTTATTGGCCTTGCATCAAAGCAATGTAATAGTCAACTTAACCCCAAATTTTATTGCAAACCCAGCTACTTACACTAACGCAATATCTAGGTTGTCAACTGATTCTCCCTAAGGTACTACAGCATGGTGCAAAGTCCGATTCACAAGTTGACAATTGACAGGTTGAAAAAAGTCACTTGGGTTTTTTTTTTATGAGTATTAAAAAGACGCGGGGGGAGGTGGGTTCTTCAGGAGGATGAAATCTCCACTAAACATAATGGGAAGTGTAAAGTTATGATTTACAACTATTTTGTGTTGGCTTTAATCCCGTGCTAAATTTAATTGTAATTTTGTTCAATCTTATGTACCTTGTATTTTATGTGGAATTTCATTGTAAGGGTTGTGTGTGAGAGAGAGTGTAAAGACTCAAGGCAAAGTGCAGAGCAAAGACATTTTCACAAGTAGCTCACAAGAAGCCTTCCCGCCAAATGAAGCATGTGCTCAGCACATAACTGGAATGCGAAGAGTCATGACAGATGGTGACAATTGGTTTTCGTGAGTATCTTGCAGGTAAGGCCTTCCCACGAGATACCCACGAAACATTCTGTTTTACTAATTTCTCATATCTGATACACTCTATCTCTACACCCACTATATATACCTCCATTACCCACATATGTTGAGGAGTGCTTTTCAGAGAGAAAACCCTAGCCACAACCCTTGAGAGTTAGAGATTGTTATATCTACAATTCTCTACACCATCCATTGTGGTTTTCCTCAACTCCTACATCTCCATTTCCAAATCCTTGAGAGGTTGATAACTCAAACACTTACCACACCCATACTGAGTGTTAAGTGAGGTTTTGGTGCTCCTGGGAAGCATTGGAAGAAGCCACGTTTTGGCGGATGCAATCGGGCGTATTGTGGGATCTGGAAAACTAGATAAGACACGGTTCCAAGAAGCCTTGTTGGAGTAGAAACTTAGAGGGCTTAGGTGCATTAGGTAGATTAGGCTTGAAGGGTCTCTTGCTATTTGTGTATCTCAACTTATTGTCTAGTGGATTGATTTACTGCTTGGAGGGCGACAAAGAGGTTTTTTGCCGAGTTCTTCAGTTTCCTCTTCGATAACACATCAACATATTATCTTATATTTGCATTCTTCTTCCCTACTCTTTTAGCTTTCATTTTACTGCTGTGTTTTAATAAATATGGCTTAGAGTAGCTTTATTGTTTATCTGCTCGCATTTACTCTATTCCGCACTTAGTTTTAGTTAGAGTAAAATCAATTGAGTCGTAATCTTTTAATTTGGGGGTCTAAATAGCTTTTGTGTTTTCACAAAATTTCGAGCTTTCAGGAAGTATATATAATAAGCTTCTTGGATAAAGTGGCAAGAGAAAACAACCCCCAAAAAATATTCCAAAAAAAAAGGGGATGAAATAAAGAAGAAAAGACAAAGCAAAGCATTAGATAAATCAGTATTGCAAAACCTGCCCCCAAAAAATAATAATAATAAAGAAGAAAGACTCATCAAATGTATGAGCCTGTAAAACAAGTCTGTAAAGTTGAATTTATTCAACTATGTGTTGGCTTTATTTCGTGTCAAATTTGCTTGTTGTACATTTTTAGATCCCTATAAATTAGATTGTTTAACCTAATTAATTAACTAAGTGAATACTTAGGTTTATTATTCAGATTTAGGTTAAAACAATAACAATCATATCATGCAAAGCAGCGGAAAAATAAATAACACACTGATATGATAACCCAGAAAAACCAAATCAGTAAAAAACCTGGGGAGGATTTAACCTAACTATCCTCAAGGTAAAACTGGTCTACTATGAAAGAATTGAAATTTGTACAATAAGACTTAGACCACTAACATCCTATTGCTATCTCAAGTAGAAAACTTACTACCACGACCACGTGACAGCTTCGAGTCCACGGACTAGTTCTTTCTTTGATCCACAGTAACCACAAGTTCTCCTACTTATGACTTTGAGACTCCACTCAAAGGATCCTAGATCTTCTTTAAGTTCTTTATGCAGCAACTGAAACCACCATCAAGTTCTTGATGCAAATCTTGATCTTGATAGCTATATGTGTGTGTATAAAGGGAAACACACCTCAAATCTCACAAAAAATTAAACACACAGCTCAACAAAGACCTTAGAGAGATTTTGGGTACAAAACCCTAGATCTACAAAAGAGGCACACTCTTCTCTCTTTGAAAAGCCTTGAAAACCTTACCTAGGGTTAGCTTATGATGTCCTTTAAATATTGGAAAAAATGGATTGCAATTTGGACTTCAAACGGATAAGTTATGACCTTTTTACATTTCCTAATATTTGCTGATATACAACTTTTGATTGATCGAGCCTTGCAGAAATTAAAAAGTAATTTCTTACAATTACTCGATTCCAAACTTAATTTAAACCAAACTTTGAGCAAGTCTAAACCTAGACTAAATGTTTTGATCATAGTTTGCCAACATATACAAATTGAAGTTCTAATACATTAATTCCTATAGTCCTAGAACCTAACACTTGTAATTCAACATTTAGAAAACCTGTAAGAGTTGTGTGTGAGAGAGTGTGTAGAATTGATCAAGTGTGTGCATCAAGAGGAAACTCGCAACTGGATCTCGCGACTGACTCGCGAGTGGCGACTCGCCAGAATGCAACACATGTGTGGAGCATGCAGGAAGTTGAAGGATCAGGACAGCTGGATCACTACAGAACAAAAAGTACAGTCTAACCATTTTGTTATCTGGCGATTGGAACTCGCGACTCATCCCAATCACAAGTAACTCGCCAGTACACCCTGTTTTGCTGAAAAGTGACTTTTCACATTCCTTCTCATAGCCTACTATAAATACCCTTATACCCACAAAATATAGAAAGTTTCCAGAGAGAATTTTGAGAGAGAAACCTTAGAGAAAAACAAGATTGATTCATCTACAATCTTATAAATTTGATTCTCTAAATTCCTCTACTCTCACCCTTTCCATTGTCATATCCATAAGAGAATTTTAAGCTAAATCCTTACCACACCAAATTCATAGCAGTGAGAAGGTTCTTGGTGTTTGGGAAGCAGTTCAAGAGAGAACCAATTCATATTGGTTAATGCAATGAGCTAATTGCGGGATCCAGTAAACTAGAGAAGACAATGTTAGGCGTAACCTTGTTGGAGTAAGAAGTTTCGAGAGTTTAGGTGCATTGAGTAGATTAGGTTTAGAAGGTCTATTGCTATTCATGTATCCCAACTGATATTCTAGTGAATCATTATACCGCTTGGAGGGCGGCGGAGAGGTTTTTTGTCGAGTTCTTTGGTTTCCTCTTCAATAACACGTACCGGTGTTATCTTATGTTTGCTTCTCTCTATCCCTTATTCTTTGCTTTTAATTACTGCTATGTTGTGATTAAAATATGGCTTAGAGTAGTTTGCATATTTGGGTATTGCTTATATTTCATATTCCGCACATATATTGTTTGAATATAAGCTTGCTTTGGAAAATTTGAATTTGGGGTCTAAGTATTCACAAGTGTTTTACACACTAAATGAGCATTCAAGGTCCGAGTTATCATTAATAGACATTGTAAGGACTAAATTTGAATTAGACCCAATATAGGATTGGATTTTAGCCTAACAAGCCCAAACAATGAATTTGTAGAGCATGGGTGAAAGAACTAGTTATATTAGGTAAGAAAGACAATCCGAGGAGCTATGTTATGATGTCAAGTTGATGATCAAGGTTACAAGAGTTCAAAGGATTATTACAAAGATTTCTTGGTTTTTCCTCCTCCTTTCTTTCTTTTAGGCCACCTTTCCATGCTATATGCTATAATGTTGGTATCATCCCTACCATACACGTGTAGGTTAGGTTCTAAGAACTCCTTCTTGTCTCATCCAACACCTCCCAGAACCTTCAACTAGCAGCTGTAAGGCTGCTTCACCACTGTTCAGGTATCACCTCCACATTAATGCGGCTAGAGAGTTAGCTGTGATGCATTTAATGTGGAGGTAGCAACTTTTGTAGATATTTGTTGCCTCCCTCTACTCCTCCCTTATCCTATGTCTGACTTCTAACCGTGATGCAACTTTGAAAGATGTTCAGGATGACAGGGCATTTCTATTTACCTCGGATCTCTATTTCCGAGATGACTTTTCTCCTGAGACATATTTTAGACTATCATATACAATCCTTATTTCTTCTTCTTCTACCATTCCCATAATAACCTTATTTGACCATCCTCGGACTAGTAAATATCCTCGAATTGGGCCATAGGCCCAATTCGTACAGTTTTAATAGCATCTTCTGGCTAACTGGCCCCCATAGACATTCTAAAGCTTTATTTAAAAGAAGCTTTTCTCTAAACTTGTCTATATATATGGTAGAAATCTTAATTCAAGCAGTGTGAAAATTACAAACAAATCGGCACTCTATGAAAGGGATCAATTAAGGCAAATATATTGATTAAACAACCCTTTCCTCCTTAGGCGCAGAATTTTAGCTTACAGAGATGAGTTTGAACATGATTATAGTACACATGGTCTCTATGACCACCCCCAATCTTTAAAATAAGGGACAGTATTAACTAATCATGATAAGGGGTTAAACTACCTGAAAAATTAGAAATGGATAAGAAAACCACACAACAAATAGGACACCAAATAATGCAACCCAATAAAGTAAAGAACTAAACCTTATGCGATTCAACGATGCAATTGCTCTAAGAGCTCTGCGAATCAAGTCTTCATAACGATCTACTTCTTGCTTTGGCTTAAAATTAATAGTATTCTGCAGAGGATCCACCAATGAATCTAACTCTGAAAGAGTACGAAACTAACATTAGATAGAATGTCCGAAGCTCAGCTAAAATCTTAGTGAAGCAAAATCAATGAAATCACTAACCTGCCAATACAGCAGATTGACACTTATCCGCAAGTTTTGAAAGGATAAGGTGGCAAGGCATTTTGACGTCATAATGATCTAAAAGAGAATCCAAATTAATCGTGGAAGCAACAAAAACCACGAACACTACTACGTTACCAATCACAGCATTTAATTTGAAAGATAAAATCTATATTCAAGAGTTAGGTTCTTTTGAATATAAACCACTATAAATTTCTTTAAAACTCTCTCCTCTCTCCCCGTATGTGTGTTAAAAATATTTATTAAAAGAAAAAATAGTGGATTAATCCCACATTGAAAAATGAGTGTGAGTTAAAAAGATTTAAAGTCTGTGCTGTATATTCAAGAATTAAGTCCTTTTAGATATTCACCAAAAGCATTAAAAAAAAAAAAATCTAAAAGCATTATAAAGTTGAATCTAACATCACTGTCTAACACAAAGTCTAACAGAATATGAAAGGTAAACTAAGTGAGAATAAAAAAGTATAGGCAGGTAAAAAAAAAAAAAAAAAACCAACTCACCATCTAGACCGGGTTTCAGGTATGGAACAATAAAAGATGGAGGATTCATTGGGTCAAGCCAACTATCAAGCAATGTGTCCACACATTCAAAAGCAGACTTTCTCAATTCAAGTCCATCATCCACAATGTGCTTGAAAGGACCAAGATCAACTGTCCTTATTCATTCTTGCTGAACCAGAAATTTATAAAACAGAACATCATGTCAATACATCAATATATCACTGGTGAACAATAGATAAAGATACAAACAAGAGTAAGAAAGAAAGGGAGAGGAGCACAGACTAATTGGAAATAAAATAAAAATAAAAATGGAACGAAACGTCCAAGCCACATGAATATGTTCAGTCATAGGTCTACACATGAAATCCGAATAATAAATCACAATAAAATGAAGTACTGCAATTCAGCGAACTAAAACATCAGTATAGCCAAAGCATTTTAATGGAATGAATATGTGTACTAACTGCACCAAATAAGTTCCAAATATTAAGACAACGGGCAACTAACAAGTCAATAATAAATAAAATCATTTACACCAAATCATATGCTCAGGCATTATCAATAACATATATACTACTTCAGATTACGGAAAAGATTCATTTAACTTGAACAATGTCAAAATCTGAAGTTACCTTAAAAATTGTCTAATCATAAAGAAGTGGCAATAATTCTGGAATGCGAGATGCCAGCCTTGCCAGGTATTAATCTCGTCTATCTTCTCAGGCCTCTCAACTATATAGAATATTTTACAGCAATGACAACCGTAGCTCTGGTGAATGCAGTTGGACTGGTTGTTCGTACCTATATGAAATTAAGAGTATAAAACAAACATACAAACCCCAATCAAATGTAAAAATAAAGTATTCATACCTTGAGTGCTGGAACAAGTTTTGAAGGTTCGACAAGTGCAATTTTTCCCCAGACACTCAGCTACAACATTACGAACACCCTCTTCATCACTTTCACAGTGGTTGAATAGTAATTTAAGAATCTTCTCAACACTAAAATCATGGAATTCTGCTTTATCTACGGATTGCCGTACAATTACCTGCAACACGTCATAAATTGTTTCTTCTGCTGATTATCAATTTGGTCCAAGATCAAAGGAAGATGTCGGACAGTACATTGTGCTACCTCTCCTCAAATCTTTTATGGTATTCAATGGCCTCTTTGTAAAGTGGTTGAAGGAAGTTGAATTGTGGTACTCCCAATAACAGATACTTGGGCAGAGCATAGGAGGCTGCAGACTTTATTTCTTCAAAAGGAGATTGAGAAGATTCAATAACAATATTCCCAATATGTGCATGTGAACGTGCCAAGGTTTTGGCTTATATTTTGTGCAGTATCCCTATGTTGTCTTTTTTAGATCTTTTGATTGTTAGGTCTTTAAGAGTAGTTTGATGCAGATATTGTGTATCTGAAATAATCTTCTTTAATGAATAAAAAATATTTTACTTAACATTAAAAAAAATAACACAGTGGTGGTGTGTGTATAACTTGAGTGAACTAAGATTTGAAAGAGACGAGTCCATAATAGGTTTAAGGACTTGATGGGGTCTTGAACGCATACTGGGGAGCTTTAAATAGAAATTATAAATATTTTGGTAAAAAACAGAGAAAATATAACGTTGCAATTAGCAGTTGTATATAGCATTGAGATTAAAACAAGCACACGCCTGTCACCTGCCTTCAGTAACGGTTCACTAATAATCGTTTCCACATCAGCAGCAACGTGTCTAATTCCTATTGGTTCATGTAAATAAGCATAATTTCTGTTAGTTAGTTACTGATTCTTTTCTTCTCTCTCCTGTCTCTCTCCTTTACCATTTATTTATTAGAGATTTTTCTTTCTGCTTCTTAATTACTAATAATTTGCCACTTGATATCAATAAAAAGTAGTAAAAGTTTATGAGACAGGTTCTTTACTTAGTAACCTAAATTGAGTGGTTCTTTAGTTTTGGGTTCAGATGCCTTAGAGCATTCCCATCAGCTGTTCTATAGAAAATGCCATTTTAACACATCAAAATCCTACTTTACTATTTTACCACATCATTTTACAACATCTAATTTATCAGATGTTCTATTCTTCCATCTCATACATTAAAATAATATATACAACACATTAAAATATCATTAAAAAAAAACTTCAAACGGTAATATAATGCACGGCCCCCCACCACCACTGCCCATAGTAACCGGCCACCACCACAACTGCCCCTAGTAGCCGGCCACCACCCACCGCCATAACCCACCAATATCAACCCATTAAAACCCACGAAACTCAACCCAAATCCACCAAAAAAAAAAATCCCAGGCGATCTGAGATGGGCGGTGCTACGTGGTGGACGCCGATCTGCCCATCCGAACCCACCCACTGCCGCTCTGTCCATTCGAACCCACCCATCGCCCAACCCAACCATCAAACCACAGCCAAAAAAAAAAAAAAAAACCCACGCGATCTGATCTGAAAGTGTGAGATGGGCGGTGCTGCGTGGTGGACGCCGATCTGCCATCCGAACCCACCCACCGCCGATCTGTCCATTCGAACCCACCCATCGCCCAACCCAACCATCAAACCACAGCCAAAAAAAAAAAAAAAACCACAGCTAGAGAGAGATCGGCGTGGAATTGATGCGTCGGCGTTGGCGTTGGCGTCGGCGTCGGCGTTGGCGTTGGCGTCGGCGTCAGCGTCGGCGTCGATGTCGGCGACGGCATGGAAGGGAACTGATGGTGAGGAAGAAAATATGAGGGGATGAGAATGAGAGAACCGATCGGTGTTTGAGAAAAAAATAGGAAGAAACTGACTAAGGAATGAGAGAGAAAAAATAAAATATTCATTAAAATTATAACACATATGTCCGTACGCTCTCAAATATAAGAGCGTACTGTTCATGTGTTCTAAATTTTTTAAGATTTAGAACACCTCATGAGAGATGTTTTTTGGTGTTTGGTGTGCCAAATGCCAAATATTTGGCATTTGGCACACCTGATGAGAGTGCTCTTAGAATGTATAATTATAAAGTCAAATTCTATCAAAATTGAAAGTTCAAAAACGTGTAAAAACACCCTTGAACGTTTAGACCCCCAAATTACAACTTAACCAATTTAAGCAATATGTCAAACAACTAGTGTGCGGAAACTTAACATATGTTATAATATGAAATTGGTTAAAAAATTATCTAAGCCAACACAGAATAAAATCCACAGCAGATAATAAAAAGGCAAAGATAGAGAGGAAGGAAGATGCAAACACAAAGACAACACGCGATGTGTTATTGAAGAGGAAACCGAAGCCCTCGGCGTAAAACCTCTCCGCCGCCCTCCAAGCGGTAAGCAATCCACTAGAAAATACAGTTGGGATACATGGACAGCAATAGACCCTCCAAGCCTAATCTACCCAGTGCACCTAAGCCCTCCAAGCTTCTTGCTCCAACGAGGTTGCGCCGAACCTTTTTCTTTTCTAGCTTCCCGGATTCCGCTACTAGACCGTAGCATCAACCAATGAAGATTGGTTCCTTCCTAACTGCTTCCCAGAAATCCAAACATCTGTCTCACAGTGATGATGATGGTGAGAACCAGGTTTGGTATAATGCCTCTCAAGGATTTGACAATGGAGAGGAAGAGAGTTGAGGAATTTGAAGAGACTCTAAGGTATAGATTGTGGGTGAAGCAATCTTGTTTTTCTTTAGGGTTTCTCTCTCAAAATTCTCTCTGGAAGCTCTCTCACAATCGTGGGTAAAAGGGGTATTTATCCTGGAGTAGGAGAGGAATGTGAAACGTCAGGTTTAACAAAACAGGGGTGGCTCGCGGCTTGACCTCGCGGCTTGACTAAGTCGCGAGATCCAGTCGCGAGATAACCGTATGGCCAGTTGTCCTGTTTTGTCCTGTAGTGCTCCAGCTTGCATGACTGTTCACCTTCCAGCATGCTTGGCACGTGTGCTACGTCTGGTGGCTTGCAGCCGCGAGTCCCAACCGCGAGTCTCTGTTTTCTTGCACATTCTTGAGCAATCTTCACTCTATCTCACTCACTACCCTTACAACAAACCCACCTAAATACAGGGTTACTAAATACTGAATTACAAGCAAATTTGGCACGGAATAAAGCTAATTAGATGGTTGAATAAATTCAACCTTACAATCTCCCCCTTTGGCTATTCCGTGACAAAACCCTAAAACAGACTCTAGACTTAACATGTGAGTTGGGAACAGTTAAACAAAACTCACTCACACCTAACTCTAGAAGCTGTGAAGCACTTGAATCATATGGACATAATACTCCTGAAACACAACAATGCACCATGATCATTGTAAGCAGAAAATTATAAATGCATATGAAACAGGCAAAATGTGATCAAGCAAATATGGAGTTAAGAAACAAACCATGGCTTGATCAACCAAGTGAACACCACAAGGTAGTGATCACAGTGCTCATTCACACTTGGAATGAACACAAAGACATACAAGTTAACAAGCACAAGGCAAGACACTTGTATGTTCAACACTCAACCAATGCATAATACACAAGGTATATGCATCTAGGAACAATCCTACAAGGGCACAAGAGTGACAGTACATAAACCAAAATGCAGAACATTTAAATTAAAGTATTGATTTCAACATAGCATAAAGGCTGCAATAAGCAAGGTACAAACCAAAAAGCCTACAAACTATGCATAAAACATAAACCCTAAAAGCTTACAAAAGCACATGGGTACAAAACACAAAACTTCCTGAATGACATCATCAAAATATATTAAAGATTAAACCAAGAGTATAGGTTAAGAGTTAGAAACAACTATACACCAAAAACACAGTGTATCAAACCCATATAAACATTAAATAGTCCAACAAACATAAACCTAAAACCATAAGTTTAGAGGATAAGACTAAAAACAAAAGTATGACAAAAGTATGTGTGTACTCCCCCTATCACTATGCACACTTCCCTTTGAAACTTTCTCCCCCTTACTGAATGCTCTCCCCCTTTTTGTCACGAATAGCTAAAGGCTCTCGTCCAACTTTCGTTGAATATCATCTAGTTGATTCTCCATAGTCTCGAGACGCATTTGGACATGGTTGTTTGTGGAGTAGAGAAGTGCCACAAGCTCATCAACGCGTTTCTGAATATGCTCAAGTACACTGCCGACTCTATCAATATGAGGAGCAGTCTGTGCTTGCGGAATACTAGCCGGTGAAGCTTCAGGAATAGCACGAGATGTAGATGTGGTATGTGCAGGTGTCTCTGATTCAGGGGCAGATGGAGTAACCGGAGAGATGTGAACACTCCTTGGTGATTTAAAGGAGTGACTTCTGCTAGCTTGAAGAGTGAACAAGGAAATAGGACGTTGACGAGTCAACATTTTTCCATCTGCAGGAGGAATAATGCCTTCACGAAGAATGAGCTTCATGATGAGACTGCAAAATGGAATAACTCCTCGAGCTGCAGTTCGACACGCGGTCTTCCTCAAGGTGTAGTAGATATGAGCACATATATCAATGGGGACTCCTGTAATAAGGTCACAAAGGAATAGAGCTCTCCCAAGATTGATGAAAGTAGTGTTGGACAGTGGGTAGAGATTGGTGAACATGATCAACTTCAGTGTGGTCAGCTCAGGTGCAAACTTTGCGGTGCTGATGGATGTTCCTGCACTGAATACTTCATGATCGGATCCTAGGATTTGAAGAATTTCTCTAACTTCTGGAGTTCATTCATCATAAGGAGTTAGATTTACATTCTGAGGTCTGGTGATGCCGAGAAAATCTGCGATGGAGTCTGGGGAAACACTAAACTCTGTTCCTCTGACCCATAAAATGAGTTGAACTCCAAGATCAGTTGCATTGGAGAAGCATTCTTTGACCAGCTCATCCATTGGATCATCAAAGTTCCCGAACAAGTTTGCCCAATCTTGTTTCTCAAAGATTCGAGGGATAAAAGTGGTCCCTAAGGTGTTAAACTCTACCACCCGTTCCACTATAGTAGTTGACTTGTCAAAAATGTTTGAGTAGGCGTGTGAGTTAAGCGGAAGTCTGAACCTATCCTCATTGGGGTCTTGAGATGCCTGAGATGATAGACGAGTCCTTTTAGCAACTGGTGTTGCTAGTTCGTCAGCAACAATGTCTTTACCCCTGGAAGATCGACGAGACATCTGCAAGAAAACAAGCCCACAGCAAAGAACCAAACAACAGTACCACACAAGATAAATGTCAACAAAAATTCAGTAAAAAAAATTTCAATATATAAATACAAACTGAAGATAGTGCAGACCCAACCAAACTTCCAACAATACAAAGGAGCACAAAATGACAGGTGCAGCAAAATGGTGATAGTGCACAAAGACATAGATAGACAAAACAACTGACAAAACTATCAATGAGACAGGTTATCATGACCATGATATGCAAACAGATACAGCATTCGAACACTTAGAGCAGATATCATAAAACACTCCACAAGAGATATGAACATGGGAAAAAATTTCAACATGAAGTAACAAATCATCCAAACTAGAGCACATGGTTGAGAGACACACATTATGTTCTCATAAAAACTCAGTAACCAATACCGAAAACCAACATCAATACTCAAGCAAGTGAAATGAGCAAGTCAAATAAACACCAAACCCATTCAAGAAAAAATTTTCAGACTCAACAACAGGCAAATATCAAAACAATGAAAAACACATTATGACCGCTCAACATGAAAACATATGAGAACAATATCAAACAAGACACGCCATACCCATTACACAAAGAGAGAAGTATTTCGAACACAATATCAATCCAAACTGTAACAGAAATATCCAGGAAAAGGGAAAATGAGATTGAGAAAGCAAAACCCATACCTTTTCTTAATGATTTGGATAAGAAATGAAGCACCAATGAGGTTTGAAAATGGATTCACGGAGTGTTTGGAAAGGAGATAGTTTAGAGAGAAGATGAACAGTCACAAAAGTTCGAGGGAAAACTGAAAAAGATTTAAAAACTGCTCCTGTTTCTGCCAAACACGTTTTTCGCGACTGGAAGATCTACCCGCGAGAGAGTCGCGAGCTGAGCCACGAAAATCTCTGAGTAACCCTCGCGACTGGACCTTCCACTAGCGAACAAGTCGCCAAAAAAGACCCGCGAGGACGCGACTGAGGCTCGCGACTTGACATACCAGCGACTGAGCCGCCAAAACAGGGCAAAACTGGATTTTTGAAATTTTTAGATTTTTCAAACAAAAAACTTTCCAAAAACACCTAAAACACTCAAAAATCTTTTTGTGCTAGATTTAACAAAGATTGAGCATGTGAAAACACATTTCATCAAGTACAATCACACAAATGAATATGGAATTTATTGAACATAAACTTGTGTGTTGTGTGTGGATATCAACAATGAGATAGTCCTTAGTCTAATGTGAAGCTTCAATGATCAATTCAACCAAGACATACACAACTAGCACTAGATCAAGTGACCCATCTCAATTATAGAAATATGTATATATGACCTCCCACAAAACTTGATAACATAACTTGGAGTTTTACATTTGACTCCACTTTTAATCATAACATTTGATCTTTTTGATCTTTTGAGGCAATCACCTCTCATTGTGAGAGTGATATTTGACATTTCACTTTAATGAACAAGCCTTTGGCTTTTTGAATAAACATTTTCTTTAATATAAAGTCGCTTACCCTTTTTCCTAGTCGAATACTAGAATGTGCGACAGGCTTTTGCAGCTCAATATCTCTTTTCATTTGGAGATTTACATTTGGTGAGCTCTTTTTAGCAAAAACAAAAATAAAGAGTGGGAAGATATATAGACACAAGTCTATGCATGTCTCAAGATCAACATAACCATTCACTAATCATTCATGACAAGTTTGAAGATCTATTTACAACAATCACATAGATTTCAAGATTTTTCCCACAGTGATATGAGTGCATGAAAACAAGCAATGCTCGAAAATGCACAAAGCCATTAGCACAAAGGTACAAGGCAAAACAAGTTTTGAGACAAAAACTCAACAATGTCAATCAAGCTTTTTGAATTTTTAATTTTTTATGTGATTTTTGGATTTTTGACACAAAAAAAACAAAAACATTGATAAGACAAAATTAAAAATATGCACAAGTAGACAAACAAACAACCAACAGTAAAAATAGCAAGCAAAACAAACAAACATAGTCACAAAGCATAGGAAGTATTAATGCATGGACATGTTGTAATGCTTATGCATGAGTACCCTTTTTCACCCACACGTCACTTGCGTTTGGGGTGATTTCCATATAGGATTGGGTACGGGAGTTAGGGCTTTCAAACCTTCGTGAGAAGCTTTCCAAGCAGTTGGTGAATGCACCAATCATCTTCATCACGTTCATCATTCCGGGATCACCATTCTGATCTCTAGATTGATCATCTGCCCACATTCTTCTATCATTTCTAGGTCCTCCTGACCTTTGAGGAGTTGCACTATTCTTTGCTCTCAGCTTTTGGCAATTTGGTCGAGTATCCCCTTGAAGTCCGCAATAATGACACACATAAGTTCCTCTAGGACCTCTTTATGGTCGTGGACGTGACTTGGCACGAGATTCAGACCTGCCCACAGACTGATTACGGGGATTTAACATCCGTTGGTTCACCACATTCTTCTTCTCCTCCACCTCGAGCTTCTCACCAGTAAGGTTAGCTACAACTGGATCTTTGGCCTTTACAAACTTCACTTTTTTAGTGACATTTCCAGATGAACTACTTCCTCCAGTATATCCCAATCCGGATTTGTCTGAAAAGCTCTTTTGAGATGAGATAACATCATCTAGCTTCTTGGTGGTGACCCTCTCTACTTTAGCATTTGCTTGCACAACCTCATTCTCAAGAAATCTTACTTTTGTGTAAGCTTCGGACAACTCACCATTCAGTGTTTCTATCTCACATTTGGCCTCCCTATATCGGATTAGGAGACTTTTGTAGTCCTCCTCAGCCTTCTTCATTTTTCTCACAGCAGCCTTGGCCACCCTTGTGTACTCACCCGACTTCTTCAAGAGTGAGTTATAATTCTCTTGAAGATTTGATGTGCTTTCTTCCTCTTCAGCATCTGATTCTTCAACAATTCCTAGTGATTCATCATCACTATGTTCTCCAAGGTCTCGTACAAGCAGATTCAACTCATCTGAAGACTCAACATGAGCAATAGTCATAAAAGCCGAATAGTTCCCTTCTCCATCACAGCTCTCTTCAGATTCTGAGTCAGACGAATCTGAGTCACTCAAAGTCGTGGCATACACTTTACCTTTCGATTTCAAATAATTCGGACATTCCTTCTTAAAGTGTCCATGCCCGTTACATTCGAAGCAAGTGACACCTTGTGTAGGTTGGGATTCTTTTCCATCTTTCCTTTTGAATTCCCTTTTCTCCCTTCCAGAACTTAGGAATTTTCTTTTATCATCAAATTTGCCATTATTTTTGAATTTCAAGAACTTTCTGAAATTTTTGACAAGGTAAGCAACATCTTTGTCAACCACATCTTCTCCCGATGAGTCTTGATCTTCCACCTTCTCATTGATGGTCTTTAGAGCAAGAGATTTACTCTTCCGTTGATTGGGCAGCGACATCTCATAAGTCTACAGAGAACCAACCAGCTCCTGTACTTTGATGTCATCAAGGTCCTTGCTCTCTTCAATTGCTGTCACTTTAGCACGAAAACTTTCCGGCAATGATCGAAGGATCTTCCTTACAATCTTTGAGTCCTCCGTTTTCTCCCCCAAGTTGAACTTACTGACAACCACCTCATTTAGCTTCTCATAGAAAGAGTCAAAAGACTCATCCTCACTTATTTTGAGCTCCTCAAACCGAGTGGTCAGCATTTGTAACTTGGTGTCTTTCACTTTCTTCGTGCCTTCATAAGTGGTTTCCAAAATCTCTCATGCTTCTTTGGCAATGGTAATGTGAGAAATCCTGTGAAATTCATCTGGAGACACACCACAGAAAATAGCATTGAGTGCTTTACTGTTAGCATTAGATGCAGCAAGTGCTGCCTTATCCCAAGTGGATTTGGCTGCCTCAGGTTTGGTCCAACCAATCTCAACAGCATCCCAAACGGATTCATCAATAGAACACAGAAAAGCTCTCATGCGAACCTTCCAAAAAGCATAATTACTATCATCAAAATATGGAGGTGCATTTAGGGATTGAGACCTATCCATCTCAAAAGGGAGTCAAGGATCACACAATGGTAATGAAACCAATAGCAGTGTACCTGCTCTGATACCAATTGAAAGTTCAAAAACGTGTAAAAACACCCTTGAACGTTTAGACCCCCAAATTACAACTTAACCAATTTAAGCAATATGTCAAACAACTAGTGTGCGGAAACTTAACATATGCTATAATATGAAATTGGTTAAAAAACTATCTAAGCCAACACAGAATAAAATCCACAGCAGATAATAAAAAGGCAAAGATAGAGAGGAAGGAAGATGCAAACACAAAGACAACACGCGATGTGTTATTGAAGAGGAAACCGAAGCCCTCGGCGTAAAACCTCTCCGCCGCCCTCCAAGCGGTAAACAATCCACTAGAAAATACAGTTGGGATACATGGACAACAATAGACCCTTCAAGCCTAATCTACCCAGTGCACCTAAGCCCTCCAAGCTTCTTGCTCCAACGAGGTTGCGCCGAACCTTTTTCTTTTCTAGCTTCCCGGATTCCGCTACTAGACCGTAGCATCAACCAATAAAGATTGGTTCCTTCCTAACTGCTTCCCAGAAATCCAAACATCTGTCTCACAGTGATGATGATGGTGAGAACCAGGTTTGGTATAATGCCTCTCAAGGATTTGACAATGGAGAGGAAGAGAGTTGAGGAATTTGAAGAGACTCTAAGGTATAGATTGTGGGTGAAGCAATCTTGTTTTTCTTTAGGGTTTCTCTCTAAAAATTCTCTCTGGAAGCTCTCTCACAATCGTGGGTAAAAGGGGTATTTATCCTGGAGTAGGAGAGGAATGTGAAACGTCAGGTTTAACAAAACAGGGGTGGCTCGCGGCTTGACCTCGCGGCTTGACTAAGTCGCGAGATCCAGTCGCGAGATAACCGTATGGCCAGTTGTCCTGTTTTATCCTGTAGTGCTCCAGCTTGCATGACTGTTCACCTTCCAGCATGCTTGGCACGTGTGTTACGTCTGGCGGCTTGCAGCCGTGAGTCACCCGCGAGTCCCAACCGCGAGTCTCTGTTTTCTTGCATACTCTTGAGCAATCTTCACTCTATCCCACCTAAATACAGGGTTACTAAATGCTGAATTACAAGCAAATTTGGCACGGAATAAAGCCAATTAGATGGTTGAATAAATTCAACCTTACAAAAATAGTGGCAAGCCTCATGACTGATGATAAACGTCTAGTATCTTTGACCTAGAAATTGCAACTATCTAAATAGGCCTATGTGTTGTTAAAAGAAGCACTTAATCTTGTCCGCGTAATAATAAAAGGAAATAAACTCATATGCAGATTGATAAAACTTGTTTCTAGCTAATAAGAGGTCTTTTGAGGACTTGCTGGGAAGAGATGGTACATAGTGGAAAGAAAAGGAGGTATGATTAGAGTCTATTTACTGGATCTCAAAGAGTTTGAGATAAGACTCGATGAGCTTAATTTATCTTGTGAGATAAGGCATTCTTTAGTATGTGTGATGAGTTTTCCAAAAGAGAGAAGACCTTTCTAGGTTGAGTGTAGTACTCCCCAAAGCTTATTCCGGGTTCTTGAGAGTTAATGTGATAGTTTTTGATTCCGAGAAACTTGGCCGTGTTACCGTGAGAGTTAAATAGGAAGGAAGTGAATAAGCTAATCTTTTGGCTATGTAATCTTGGTGGGGCTTGCAGTACTGGATGCTCCAACCTCGCACAAGTCTTTGATGTATGTAGAGGTTATTTTCTTTTTAAACAATCCATCTATTGTTCGGGGCTGTACAATAAAAGCAGATACTCATTTCATTTAATAAAGAAGCTATCCGATCCAATTTCCATTTATGTAAGAGTAACGTGAGGAACAAAAAATAAATAAAGAATAATTTACAAGTTTTTGAAACTTTATCCTATTATATATATCCTTTCATGGCTTAGTTTGATCACTGCGAGAGAAACCTATATTGCATCAGTTGTTGATAGTTTGTACTTACGAGTTCAAGCATTCTGCTGCTACACAAATTAATAAGTGAGGTATTTATTTATAACATTTCCTGTTCTGGTTCCTTTGTCTATATATTTATTTATTTTCTCATTATTAGCATTCGGAAATCATCTTCTTATCCTAAATCTTCAATGCCATCAGTTATTTGTTGAAATTTCGGTCAATATTTAATGGAAACTAAAACATTTTACCTCTCACAAACTTTATAATGGTTGCAGGGATTTTCAATTCATATTAAGCATTGACTTCATTGACTGTCTTTCAATTAATTCTTAATTAGCTTTGGTTTGATTGGAATGTTCATACAAATATCAAAAATAAAAGTCATATATTGATCTCATTTAGTATTTCATTTTATAATTCAATCGTTTGCATCCTCTTGCTCTTATACTTTTCAAAATTAGACTTCTAAACCGACAAAAAAATTTCTCATTGGGGGACCCAAAGCGTGATAAAGTTTATAAAATAATGAGCAATAGGACCACAAATTATTTCATAATTTTTTTGTTACAACTCTAACATGATAGATTGTGAGTAGTTAACTATCAGTTACATGTGGATCCACCATTTTTTCTTTACCAATCACATTTTACCACGTCATAATTATGACAAAAAGTTGTGAAAAAATATGTGATTCCAGACTTTTTCTAAAATAAAAGGAAAAGAGATGACGTAATGATACTATAGAAATGCTGACGTCATATATTATGAGATATGGTGGCACTTGCAGCACTCTTATTTTTATATATATCCTTATCGGGTAGTTCATTTGAACTACATCAGAGAGTTAATACATGATAGTTTGCACTTACAGAGTGTTACAGGCTCAATATTGTTTCCGCTGCTAAGTACCTACACAATCAATAACTGAGGTACGCTTTCATAACATTTCCAAAATTTAAGTTCCTTTGTCTATCTATATTTTTCTTTTTATGTTCTCGTTATAATTAGCAACTGAAATAATCTTTTTTACCCTAAATTTTTAATATTTCAAAAAGCACCATCCAACTATATATAGTCGCTGAACTTTAACGTGCACTATAGCATGTCTTGCCTCTCACAAACTATACAATAGATCCTGAGATTTTCAATCAATATTGAGCATTGCGTTCATTTACTGTATTTTAATTCATAATATTTTTTTTTTTCCAGTGCCTTTCTTTTTCAATTCTTTGAATTAATTTTTAGCTTTGATTTGGTTAAAATGTTGATATAAATATCACCACCTTTCCCCAATTTAGGATAGATGGTGTTTTAGATTTAAATCTTCAAAGCTAGCACCCTGCAAGAATTATTTGCTGAATTTTCTGCCAATATTTATTAAAGGACAATAACATGTGTTGCCCCTCACAAACTTTAATTATAATAGTTGCTTCGATTCTCAATTAAAATAATAATTTTAGTATGATGAACTCTCACACATTTTGTTACAAATGTCTTATAAGACAAATTGTAACTGATTATTTGTCACTATCACATAAATCCTTTAGTTTGTCATTGTCTTTTAATTTGTAATTTCTATTATATTCTCTCTCCAGTGTTTGCCTTTTTCTTTGAATTAATTCTTAGCTTGAATTTTGCATTGGAATGTTGATACAAATTTCACAAATGAAAATGATTGGTCTCTTTTTTAGTATTTCATTTAAGTTTATCTTCTAACTCTTACGCACAACAAAAAGCAATAGCGTCAATTACAACATTTACTTAGGATTTTATATTCCTTTCCTTACATTTTACCTATTATAACTTGCTAATATATTTAAGATCAATATTAGATTTCAAGATAAAAGCTTTTTAGTTTAATTAGCATTCATTTCTCCATACAAAAAGTATTTAATTAAAAAAATTTTGGGTTAAAGAGTTTTGTAGCATATTATAGCTAGCTATCTCAAAAAATATACCAACAAAAATATAGTAATATGTTATATATGATGGGGTTTATTTAGAATGGGCCAATCCATTACTTATTTGCAAAGATACTTAACAACGGGGCTATTCTTTTCAATGACATATCATGCAATACGAGATTTTTTGTTTCAAAGACTTTGGCCAATCCGATATCTATATGCAAAAATCCCTAATGACTGAGTTATATATTCTTTTGGAAGATGTTAGATATACAAACCTTTTTACCAAAATTTTTACAAATTATTGATGTAGTAAGTAATTATTGACAAATAAAAAAATGATTTTATTGATGAGTTTAAATAAAAACTAATAAGAAATTGACCATAACAACTGTAAGGGTAAAATTCCCAAGTCAAACAACGGGCCTTGGGCCCTATACAGAGTCCAGCTACAACCAATGAGAAAATGGGTCGCCAAAACAACTTCCAGCCCAACCCTAATAAGTCCAAACTTACTTAAAAAAGACGTCCGAGGAGGACTGTCTCCTTGAACGTGCCAAATATGGGCCCAACATGCACCCTATCCATAATAAGGAGTCATTCCAAACAAATATCGGTAGTAAGGATGAGCCTCACAAAGCAGGGAGAAGAACGAGAGCATAGGATGTTCAGGGGGAGACCCCAACTGCCACATTAAATGCAAGGAAACTACTTTTCTGGCCGCATTAATGTGGAGAGGACAGGCGAACAATGTTACCTTGGCCACTGCAACTCACAGAAAGATAGGGTGGATGTCCGATGGGACAAGCACTTAAGTGAAGGTCCAGATAATCAACAAGTGTAGGGCTCATATTACTTTAAGGAGTCTATATAAGAGAAGGGCATCCCCATGAAGAATGGATCGGAAAAAAGCCAAAGGGAAGAGAAAAGACTATATCCTTTAATCAGGAACATAGGTGCACTCACACATTTCCTCAAACCGAACATCCAGTGGAGATAAAGGAGATTTTCTTATGTTCAACTGCTGCATGGCTTAAAATTAATTAACATTCACGTCGTTGAGTCCTAGTTCTGTAACCCGCACTCTACAAATTCATTGTATAGGGTTCTTTAGGCCAGAGTCACCTACTTGTAGGACTTGGGCCTTAAAAACTGACCCTACAATTGGCACCGTCTGTGGGAAGAACTTGTGTCTCGACAAGTGGAACCATTAAAGATGGAAGGATCAGGTCCACGCCAAACCAGACGCGCAGATTCCCAACGGCAGGATAACTTTTTGAATCTCGAACGGGAGAAAGATCAAGACAAGCAGCGAGAGGGTAGTGTGAACACCTCCCACACGAGCAGAAGCCGTTTGAAAGGGAAAGGCCATGCATCCCCTAAGCGAAACGATCAAAAGGCTTTACAGCAAGAAATAGATGACTTGAAGAAGAAGCTACGCCAAGCACAGCGAAAACGTCCTTCACCCGACTCGGACACCAGCAGTGGTGAGGACAATGAATACAGGCAGAGATCAAGAACCCCTCCAAGCGAGACATTTTCATATGAGGAAGAGCAGCCTCGTAAATGCGGCCACAAGAGCCCATCATACCAAGGCCTAGCCAACGCTGCCATGAGTAAGGCACTGGACCACATCTCCCAGTCGCCTTTCACACGCAGAATAGAGGAAGCAGTACTTCCTCGGCGGTTCCATCAACCAACATTTGCCATATACAATGGTCGGACAGACCCAATAGAGCATGTAAGTCAGTTTAATCAGAGGATGGCCGTCCATTCCAAGGACGAGGCTTTGATGTGCAAGGTGTTTCCGTCTAGCTTGAGACCTATGGCGATGAGATGGTTTGATGGCCTGAAGCCAAATTCCATAAATTCCTTTAAGCAGCTGACACAGGCTTTTGGCTCCCGCTTCATTACCAGCAGCAGAGTCTCTCGGCCCCTAGATTCCCTCCTATCCTTGTCCATGCGAGAATGAGAGACACTGAAGGCCTATTCAGACAGGTATTGGGAAATGTACAATGAGATAGAGGGAAACTACAACGACGTTGCCATTAGCACATTCAAGAGGGGCCTGCCGACAGATCATGGTTTAAGAAAATCCTTGACTGGGAAGCCGGTCACCAGCATGCGCCAACTCATGGACAGAATTGACAAGTACAAAAGGGTCAAGGAGGACCAGCAGACGGGGAAGGGCAAAGCGAAGGTTGTCCCTCAGGAGAGGATGGACTTCAGGTCGAACCGCTTTAACGGCAGTAACAGGCTGAGAAGAGACTACTCGGAACAGTTTGGATCCACTGGGGCACAAGCAGTCCATGCTGTGTTCCGAGAACCATTACATAAGATCCTAGAGAAGGTAAAGTGCGAACCATTCTTTCAATGGCCGAGCAGGATGGCAGGTGACCCCTCGAAACGTAACCAAAATCTGTATTGCGCGTACCACCAAGAACCGGGTCACCTCACTGATGATTGTAGGAATCTGAAAAACCACTTGGACCGGCTAGTCCGAGAGGGGAAGTTGAGACATCTATTACATCACCCTGTGGGATGGCAGGAACAATCAAACGCCGAAACCAGGCAAAGCACATTGAGGCCGCCCATTGGCACAATAAATGTCATTCTCGCCGCTCCTGAAAGGACTGGATCCAATCCTCTCAGAGTAATGTCAGTGGGCAGGCTCCCTTCTAAAGCCGATGACAGGGAATTTAAAAGGGCCAGAGCGAGTCCCACGCCCTTAATCGGATTCTCGGATGAGGACAAACTGGGAACCCTTCAACCCCACGACGACGCCCTAGTCGTCACGCTCAGAATTGGGGGTTATGACATGAAGAGGGTGCTAGTTGACCAAGGCAGTGCCGTGGAAGTAATGTATCCCGACTTGTATAAGGGATTGAACCTGAAGCCAGAGGACCTGTCGGCATACGACTCCCCTTTGGTTAGTTTTGAAGGAAAAACAGTCACCCCGAAAGGCATGATCAGGCTGCCTGTACAAACAGACTCAGACGTGGTGGAAGTGAACTTCATTGTGGTAGATGCATATTCCCCCTACACAGCCATCGTGGCCCGCCCGTGGTTTCATGCACTAGGGGCTGTGTCATCAACCTTACACCAAAAAGTGAAGTATCCGTCAGGAGGTCGAGTGAAAGAAATAATAGGGAACCAGGTGATGGCCCGGCAATGCATCTTGTCAGCAATCTCACGACGACCAAACAGTGAGCCCTCCACCTCAGCTGAGAACGGTTTATAGCAATTAACGACACCGGTCCGAGCCCCGGATAGTGGAGGACCCACCATGGAGGTGAGCTACGAGGATCTAGAGAAAGTACTTGTTGGATCAGACCCAGAGAAGTTTTTTCAGGTCGGCTCGGAGTTACCGCCCCAAGAGAAGGCGATATTGATTGATTTTCTAAGACAAAATGTGGACGTATTCGCCTGGGATGCCTACGAGGCCCCTGGGGTTGACCCAAATTTCATTTGCCATCACCTTAATGTCAGTTCGGCTGTAAAACCCAAGAAGCAACCTCCTCGGCGACCGTCGAAAGAACATGCAAACGCCGTGAGAGAGGAGGTCATAAAATTAAAGAAAGTGGGGGCTATCAAGGAAATATTCTACCCCAGATGGTTAGCCAACACAATCGTGGTAAAAAAGAAGAATGGGAAATGGCGGGTCTGCATAGATTTCACGGACCTAAACAAGGCCTGCCCGAAGGACCCCTTCCCCATGCCGCAGATAAACCGATTGGTGGATTCGACCGTCGGACACCCTCAAATGAGTTTTTTGGACGCCTTCCAGGGCTACCATCAGATACCCCTGGCGGTTGAGGACCAAGAAAAAACTGCTTTTGTCACCCCTATCGGAAATTATCATTATAAGATGATGCCCTTTGGCTTAAAGAATGCCAGATCGACCTACCAAAGGATGATGACCAGGATGTTTGAACAGTAGATGGGGAAGAGCATTGAAGTTTATATAGACGACATGGTGGTAAAAAGCAAAGTAGTGGCCAACCATGTCAGAGACCTCGGCGACATCTTTCAAATTCTAAGAAAGTACAAGCTGCGACTCAACGCGTCCAAGTGTTCATTTGGGGTGGGATCAGGGAAATTCTTAGGTTATATGGTGACCCACAGAGGCATTGAAGTTAACCCTGACCAAATTAGAGCTATCCATAGTCTACAGCCCCCTCGGAATCCCAAAGAGGTCCAAAAGCTCATCGACATGATCGCCGCTTTAAACCGTTTCATTTCCCGCTCAGCGGATAAATGCAGACCTTTCTTCCTCCTATTAAACAAGTGGAAGGGCTTCGAGTGGACCGAGGAGTGTGCTTTAGCTTTCCAACAGCTTAAAGAGTACCTCGCCCGGCCACCAATTATGTCCAGTCCTGAGGCCGACGAGGTGCTATTCGCTTACATTGCTGTGGCCTTTCATGCAGTAAGCTTAGTGCTAATCCGAGAAGACAATAGCATGCAACGGCCCATCTACTACGTAAGCAAATCGTTGCACGAGGCAGAGATCCGCTACCTCCCCCTCGAAAAGGCTGTCTTAGCAATCGTACAAGCCACGCGAAAGCTCCCCCACTATTTCCAAGCACATACTGTGGTTGTACTAACCCAGCTTCCGTTAAAGTCCATTCTTCGGAGCGCCGACTACACGGGCAGAATTGCAAAATGGGGAATGATCCTGGGCGCCTTTGACATTAGGTACATGTCTCGCACTGCTGTGAAGGGTCAGGTCCTCGCAGATTTAGTAGCCGAATTTGCGGAGCCCACACTAGAAGGAGGGGGTGGGTCACTAAGCCCAGACGGGAAACTGATAAGCGCAATCACTCAACAAGAGCCCAGTTGGTGGACAGCACACATCGACGGCGCAGCCAACCAAAGGGGATCAGGTGTGGGGCTCGTTCTGGTCTCTCCCGAAGGTATCACCATCGAAAAATCGTTAAGGCTTGGTTTCTCGGCCACGAATAATGAAGTAAAGTATGAGGCATTATTGGAAGGAATGTCAATGATCCATAAATTGGGTGGAAAATCCGCGAACATGTTCTCGGATTCAAGACTCGTCGTCGGACAAGTAAACGGGGAGTTGGAAGCGAAGGATGAAAGAATGCAAGAGTACCTCGCCCAAGTTAAACGCCTGCAAACCCATTTTTGTCACTTCAATCTGGCGCACGTGTCCAGGAGCGGGAACACCCATGCTGATTCTCTTGCAACGCTCGCCACCTCCTCGGCCCAGCCACTCCCCCGGGTTGTTCTAGTAGAAGATCTCTACCGCCCAGCGAAGAAGAGGGCCAACAGAACACGGGTCCACAATATCAGGTCTGGACCTAGTTGGATGGATCCTCTAGTGCTGTTCTTGAAGCACGACGCCTTGCCAGACAATAAGCACGAGGCCGACAAGATTAGAAGGAAGGCCTCTCGATTCTGGTTGTCCGAGGACTCCAAACTGTATGGGCGCTCGTTCTCAGGGCCGTACTTGTTGTGTGTGTATCCAGACGCCGCTGAACTCATCCTGGAGGAATTACACGAAGGAATTTGTGGAAGTCAAACGGGGGGTAGGTCCCTGTCCCATAGGGCCATAATGCAGGGTTACTGGTGGCCGAGCATGCAGAAAGAGGCGCAGGAATATGTGAAGAAGTGCGACCAGTGTCAAAGGTTCGCTCCGAATATACACCAACCTGGCGGAAACCTTAACCCGCTGTCTAGCCCTTGGCCATTCGCACAGTAGGGCCTAGATATCCTGGGACCATTCCCCAAAGCAGTAGGGAACAAGAGATTTATTCTCGTCGACACGGATTATTTCACGAAGTGGATCGAAGCTGAGGCGCTGGCGAATATTAGGGATGTTGATGCCAAGAAATTTATTTGGAAAAATATCGTCACTAGATTCGGAACCCCTCACACACTGATCTCGGACAACGGTCTCCAGTTTAACAGCAAGGCTTTCAGAAGATATTACAGCGAGCTGGGAATTACCAACAAATACTCCACACCGGTTTACCCGCAGGGTAATGGGCAGGCGGAAGCCATCAATAAAACTATAGTGAATGGGTTGAAAAAGAGGCTGGACGAGGCAAAAAGGAGGTGGGTTGAAGAGTTGGCCCATGTCTTGTGGACATACCGCACCACACCTCGCAGGTCCACAGGGGAAACCCCCTTTTTGATGACCTATGGGGCTGAGGCTGTTATTCCACTAGAGGTAAACTTCCCAACACAAAGGACCAATGCATTCTGCCCCAGTGCCAACAATGGACTTCTGGAAAAAAAGCTTGGACCTCATCGAGGAAAGAAGGGAAAATGCAATGGTCCAGCTTGCCCACTATCAGCAAAAGCTCAAGCAAGGTTACGATGACAAGGTGAAGCTAAGGCCCTTGGCGCCAGGGGATCTAGTTCTAAGAAAGGTCCTGGGCACTGCAAGAAACCCTACGTGGGGAACAGAACCCAAGTCCTGCCTGGCTCCTTGGACCACAGACTTGAGGGAAATTAACCTCGAAACCATTTTCAATAAGTGTTAAACAGAACCCAAGTCCTACCTGGCTCCTCGGACCACAGACTTGGGGGAAATTAACCTCGAAACCGTTTTCAATAAGTGTTAAACAGAACCCAAGTCCTGCCTGACTCCTCAGACCACAGACTTGGGGGAAATTAATCTCATAGTCGTTTTCAATAAGTGTTAAACAGAACTCAAGTCCTGCCTGGCTCCTCGGACCACAGACTTGGGGGAAATTAACCTCGAAGCCGTTTTCAATAGGTGTTAAACAGAAACCAAGTCCTGCCTGGCTCCTCGGACCACAGACTTGGGGGAAATTAACCTCGAAACCGTTTTCAATAAGTGTTAAACAGAACCCAAGTCCTGCCTGGCTCTTCGGACCACAGACGTGAGGGAAATTAACGTCGAAGCCATTTTCAATAAGTGTTAAACAGAACCCAAGTCCTGCCTGGCACCTCGGACCACAGACTTGGGGGAAATTAACCTCGAAGCCGTTTTCAATAAGTGTTAAACAGAACCCAAATCCTGCCTGGCTCCTCGGACCACAGACTTGGGGGAAATTAACCTCGAAACCGTTTTCAATAAGCGTTAAACAGAACCCAAGTCCTGCCTGGCTCCTCAAACCACAGACTTGGGGGAAATTAATCTCGAAGCCATTTTCAATAAGTGTTAAACAGAACCCAAGTCCTGCCTGGTTCCTCGGACCATAGACTTGGGGGAAATTAACCTCGAAACTGTTTTCAATAAGTGTTAAACAGAACCCAAGTCCTGCCTGGCTCCTCAAACCACAGACTTTGGGGAAATTAATCTCGAAACCGTTTTCAATAAGTGTTAAACAGAACCTAAGTCCTGCCTGACTCCTCGGACCACAGACTTGGGGGAAATTAACCTCGAATCAGTCTTATCTAATTATTGACTATCATTTTTTACATATTCATTCATTCATGCTTGGTTTTCAACAGTTAGTGGCAGAATAGATATTCATTTATGATGAAAGCAGAAAAGGAAGCAGTACAACAAAATTTAAACGAAAATGATATCATTCATTGAAATCCAAAAGCGTTCTTTCACATACATTAACAGAACAAAATGTAAAGGTTAAAGAAAATAGCTACAGCTAAAGTCCTACAGTACTTTCCTAAGTCCTAATCCTGAGTAGGCTCAGGCTGATCATCTCCTGCTTGAGGTCCCGGAACGGCCTCCTTGGCCTACGTGACAACATCCCTGATTGAGAGACTGTCCTCGAGAGATCTATCCTTTGCGGCCGGCTGCGTTCCCTCGGCTTCAGGCATATGGGAGTCCAAAGTTAAGTCCTTCGCAGGAAGAGGTTCCTCAGGAGCAACCGAATCCGGAATCTCTCGAATATCTTCTGGGAAAAAGATACTCTCAGCTTTCCGGAGATCGGAGTCTGTTGGAACTGCCGCCCGATCCAAGGCTACACCCCAAGACATGGTGATGTAGTCCCTGCATACGGCGGCCACCTCCTCAGTCAATCTAATCTCCGTATCCCTAACTCCACGATCATACGAGGCCGATACCGCTTTCTCAGCCGCCTCCCTGGCCACGCGAGCCACCTCCTTAACCTTTGCTAGCTCGGCCTTGAGATCTGAGACCGCCTGCTTCTCTGTCGCGAGTTTTTCCTCGGACTGTTGGAGCTGTTGGCGAAGATCCTCAGCCTGCTTGGTGGCATTTTTAAGCCCGGCCTCAGCACTCGCGCGACCCCTCTGCGCCTCCTTCACGTCGCTGCTCAGGTGATCCTTTTCCTGCCTAAGGGCGCCAGCAGCCTTCTCAGAAGCGAGGCGGGACTGAACCTCATTGTGCAGGTCCTCGCAAGCCTTCTTGGCCCACTCCTCGGCAACAAAAATTTGTTGAGTGACCTACGGCAAAAAAATAGAGGCCTAATTAAAAGAAAATGACGAACAAATACGGAATAAGAAAGCTAGATAAGAGAAGTCTTACTTACCATAGCCATGTCTCTCTTCAGCGACATGAAAAAGTCTGGTTGTCGAGTAGCCCGGAGACCCTCCATGTCTCGAGGTAGAAAGAGGGGTTGTTGCAGGGTCTCGGCCAAGAAGGACGCCTTTCCTCGCTGGGACTCCCATAGAGTTGCGTCCCAGGAAATCGGGGCGCCGTCCAACTCGAGCTGTGGTGACCATGTCCGCTGTTCCCTCCGAATAGCTGCCTCGTCTCGGCTATCAACGGACTTGGTCCTCTTCTCCTTAGGCTCTTTGGCCTTCTTCTGATGCTTGGCCTTTTCATGGCCAATCTCTCCCTCCTCCAATTTTTCCACAGGCCTTTTTCACCTCAAATTGGGCATAGGCTGTAGTGCTGCATCCGATGTGGGAGGAATAAGAGGAGGAGCCTTGGAGATAGGCTGCTCCTTTGGGGTATCTTTGGAGGACTGCCCCTTGTTTCTGTTGGAAAAGAGGCCCCTGAGACCAGACCTTGGTTTCAGATCCATTCCTTCTTCCTCGATCTCTTGGCTGGTATCAACTTGTGCAATTACCAAACCAAGATTAGGGGCTGCCGAGGCGCGGTCTAAGTCTGAATCGGAGTCCAAGAGCTCTACTGGCCTGGCCGACACCTCTCCCTCTTTGAGGAAGTGGAACTGGTCTATCTGATCTTCCAAGGACGAATGCGAGGAACCAACTTCTTCCCCTGGGACAACTGCTGCGGGAAGAGCACGCTGAGCAGGCAGCTGGACGGGAGGTAAATCTCTCGAAGTGAGAAATCCTAGAACAGAGACGTCAATGCGTGCTAATCGCGGACTACCAGCCCTGATGGCTTGACCAGCGTCTACCAGAGCACGCGAAAGGGGCTCGTAGTCCAAGATCAGAGGTGCAGCCCGCAGTTGCCCGTCCGCACTCATGTAAATTTCAGACCTCAGAAGGAAATTGAGTGCCTGGACATTGACCAAACTTAACCGAGGAGTCGTACGCTCCTTGTCTGCAAAGCCCAAAGAGAGGGTTACGTTAGTCCGAGGAGGCAAACAAGCAAAACCAAAACTGAAACAAAGAAAAGAAAGATCAAAACTAAGGTCCCCTCCAAGGGATCTAACTCTATGGTGCCCCACCTGGTGTTCCTGCCCTGACCGGGCAGTGAATACTGTCGTGCCATGGTCCAGAGACGATCAAAAGGTCGTCCTTCAAGCCTTTGTTGGACTTGGGAAGGCAGGATATCAACCTCACCTCTTCGGACCTGGATTTCAGGTAATATGACTCACCGAGGCTATGGCATTCATATAGATGAACCACGTCGTGCCATGAAAGGCCGAGGTTCATCTGATCGTTCAAGACGTCTATGCACCCCAGGATCCGGAACATGTTCGCGACGCATTGGTGAGGGGCCAACCTATGACCACGTAAATAATCCCTAGTTATCCTCCCCATAAGGATGGTCATTCCTCCTTCCACAAAGGCTATCATTGGAATGGCGACCTGCCCCGTCCTTCTCTTGATCAAGATTTCCTCCAAAAAGCAATACTCTAGACCTACTTCCGGCGGAATACGGTACTTAGCCCTGAAGCTTTTCATACCGGCCGGAGAATCTACCATTTTTTCAAGCTTACCGATCCCCCTAATCCTAGGTGACGCGAAGACGATTTACTTAAGAAAAAACGCCGGGAAAGGCAACGGAAAGGAAATGGGCACTTACGGGTGAGGAAGTCGCTGGGAATCTTCAAGGGAATGTCTGCGGAGGTTTGAACGCTTTGAAAGAGAAGGTGCTGGAGTGCTCAAGTGCTTTTCCAAAAAATGGGAGTAAGTTCCTTTAAAAATCTTATATACCCGGGAGAAGCTGAACAGACTTACTCTCCCCCAGAGAAATGGAGAGAATATCAGCCGTTGATCTGGCGCCCCACCATTGGATTGAAAGGATATGAAGCCGCTAAGCGCAATAATTAGTGCCTCGTGGGTTGCAAAACTCTTTTAGCAGTAATGAGGCACGTAGGGAGCATACCTCCGCACGGGTGAAGCAGGAATCCACAATAAATGACTCTGTGAGTGTCAAAATCTCGCTTTTTCTCCTCGGATAAGGGGGAAAGAACCAGAATTTTGAGGGGCTATTGTAAGGGTAAAATTACCAGAGTCCAGCTACAACTAAGGAGAAAATGGGTTGCCAAAACAACTTCCAGCCCAACCCTAATAAGTCCAAACTTACTTAAAAAAGACGTCCGAGGAGGAATGTCTCCTCGGACGTGACAAATATGGGCCCAACATGCACCCTATCCATAATGAGGAGTCATTCCAAACAAATATCGGTAGTAAGGATGAGCCTCACAAAGTAGGGAGAAGAACGAAAGCATAGGATGTTCAGGGGGAGACCTCAACTACCGCATTAAATGCAAGGAAACTAATTTTCTGGCCGCATTAATGTGAAGAGGACAGGCGAATAGTGTTACCTTAGCCACTGCAACTCACAAAAAGGTAGGGTGGATGTCCGATGGGACAGGCACTCAGGTGAAGGTCCAGATAATCAACAAGTGTAGAGCTCATATTACTTTAAGGAGTCTATATAAGAGAAGGGCATCCCCATGAAGAAGGGATCGGAAAAAAGCCAGAGGGAAGAGAAAAGACTATATCCTTTAATCAGGAACATAGGTGCACTCACACATTTTCTCAAACCGAACACCCAGTGGAGATAAAGGAGATTTTCTTACGTTCAACTGCTGCATGGCTTAAAATTAATTAACATTCACATCGTTGAGTCCTAGTTCTGTAACCCGCACTCTACAAATTCATTGTATAGGGTTCTTTGGACCAGAGTCACCTACTTGTTGGACTTGGGCCTTAAAAACTGACCCTACAACAACAATGGTAAAAATGTTACAAAATGCAGCATTGCTTTATTCTTTTCGAACATAACATGCAATACGAGTTCTGTTCATAAAAAGCTGTTGCACTTATCTTTGCTTTTATACTTCTGAACATAAGATTTCAAAACAAAAACAAAAGGAAAATATCTCTATATCTATCCTCTCATTGGCCAATCCATACTTTATATGCAATGGTTAAGGTCCGTAGATAAGTTTTCATTGAACCTGCTTGCTCTTGTACCTTTCGAAAGCAACCATTTTTTTTTTTTTTTTTAAAAAAAAAAAAAAATCTCTATTCGTTGTCTCTTTGGCAGGATCCAGAGAACGTACTAGACCACCTTTACGCAACCTACTTAATGAAGTTTAAAGTTGCAGTAGTCTTATCTATACGTCCTTATATATGGGCTTAATTTGATCGCTTTGACAACCATACATGCCATGAGTTGTTGATAGTTTCAGCTGCTACACAATTAACCGAGGTAGGTTCCATAATATTTCATATTTAATTTTCTTTCAGCTGCCATTAGACCAGTTTATTTTTAAAGGTAGCGAGTCTAGTGACCTTTATTAAGTGGGCCATCAGCTATTGTTTCTAATTTTGGGATTCTTGTGTTTGTTATCATGAAATTTAAGCAACACAACTTGATAGATGGAGAATTCAGCGAGTGGGCAAATTCAGCAAGAAGCTGAACAGTTGGTAATTGACTTCGCAACAATGTTAAAAACGTCGGAGATTCTAGCATCGGATGAGTGCCGTATCTACAAGGTTCCGCATCACCTTCGCAAATGGAATGAAGAATCCTACAAACCTCGGTCTATTTCAATTGGTCCTTATCACCACGACAAAGAAAAATTTCAAACCATGGAAAAGCATAAAGTAAGATATTTTAGGAGCTTCATGCAACGGGCTGAGATCAACTTAGAGAATTTAGTAACCACTATAAGGAAGATGGAAGATATCATTCGACCTTGCTATGTAGACACTGTTCAGCTTGAAAGAGATGATTTTGTGAAAATGATCATGTTGGATGCGACCTTCATTCTTGAGCTTTTCTTGAAAGCTGAGTCGGAAGAATGGACAAGAGACGATCCTATGGTTGTGGAAGCATGGCTTTATGATATGGTGACGCGTGAGTTGCTATTACTTGAAAATCAGCTTCCATTCTTTTTTATTAAGAAACTATACCACCTCGCCTTACCATCTCGCTCAAACTCCCTTTCTTTAATCCAGCTCACCTTTGACTTCTTTAAGCACTGGAACATTCATAATAAAGCCCCCGAAGGGGAAATAAAACACTTCACTGATCTGCTTAGATTCTTTGCACTACCTCCACACGACAAGCTACCACAGAGAAACCGTAAAACGGTTTTTCCTAAGTACTCTGCTACACAACTGCGTGCGGCAGGAGTAAAATTTGAGGTGGTTCCAAATAAATGCTTGCTGGACCTAAGTTTCAAGGAAGGGGTGTTGAAAATTCCACTCTTGGAATTCGACGATTCTACGGAAGCTGATGTTCGAAATATTATGGCATTAGAGCAATGTTATCATATAAACGACAGGTACATTACAGATTTCTATATAATATTGGATTATCTTATCAATACTACCAAAGATGTGGATTTACTTGTGGAGAAGGGAATCATTATTAATAGCCTAGAAGACAGTAATGCAGTGGCATTTATGATTAACAATCTTAACAAAGGAATCTTTTTGAAGAATATGAACTCTGATTTATGCTATCTCTGTGAAAAGTTGAATGCGTTCTATGAGGAACCTTGGCACAGATGGAATGCATTTTTAAGGCATGAATATTTTAGCACTCCTTTGAAAGTTGCTTCTTCAATCCCTGGTTTAGTCCTTCTGGTGCTCACGCTGCTACAAACCGTATTCGCCATCTTGCAAGTTGTGTTCAAGCGTTAAGTAATTTGGATATATAGTTGTCAATGCAGTTGAACTTTTCATTATAAACTATACTATTAGTTTGTTTGCATGTCATGTCCTTGTACGCATACAAGTTTGATATATTTAGATAATAACATCAGTTGTTAATGTATCCTTATAAGCAATAAATTACTTCCTTCATATGCTGCTTTCTTGTAAGCGATGAGTCTTGATTAGCAGTGGAACAAATTGAAAAGTAACTCGACTTTTAGGGTCAATTTCATTTTGGTCTAAATGACCTAATACAATCCTTTGGAACTAAAATTTGAGAAGATAAAGATGAAAATATTAACCCATCCATTTAATTCTATAATGTAACTTAATTTGGACCAACTTCTGCAACCCAGCTACAAGAGTGAAGTTTCAAGTGAGTTCAAATAATATTGAATTATTTGAAATCCCATGCATTAATTAGAGCAAACTCAACGAATACTAATACGCATTAATAGAATATGTCATATATAAATTTTTCTTCCTAACTTTCAAACTGATTAGCAGTGAATGTGATTACAAAACGGAGAAGTTCTAAACTTGTTACCTGGGATGGATTCTAAGGAAACGATATGTTGATTGCTTCTTTGGTTGGATTTAATATTATTTGCCAATCAAAAGCATTTCTTTTCGATCATTTTCTTAAAGTTTTTGGATCACATTGATCTTTAATGGGTAAATATGATTACCTCGACCATTAGATGTGCACCTTTTGTGATGGGTGAATAGACTCAATAGAAAGACCAAGATGCAATGGTCAAATTTTTTTCCTACCCATTTATGGTCCTTGTTTATTTTAAATATTATTCAATGCTTAAATGGTTTTATACTTATATTTTTTGTAAGATGTATGACAGACATGAGTGGGGACAATGAATTGGACAATGAAGAGCAACTTCACGTTCCTTTAGTAAAGGAACAAATTGAACGTTAAAATATTGGCGAAAAGCACATTTTCGTTCCTATATTTTCACACGATTTTCACTTTGGTCCCTATATTTTATTTTTACCGCTTTTAGTCCCTATTTAAAAAAACGTCTTCCGTTTTAGTCCTTTCCGTTAGTGTCGTTAGGGCACTGACCTACGTGGCAAACAGAATTATTAAAATAATAATAAAAAATTTTATTTTGTCATTAAAAAATGTTAAGTTAGCATTTAAATTTAAAAAAATAATTTATTAATTTTAACTAAATAAAAAAAATAAAAAACAGAAATAAAAATAAAAAATCACATTAATTAAGATCGAAGTGTGTCTTGAACAAGAACATCAAGAACACAAACTCAGATCTAAAAATATAAAATTAAAATTCAAAAATCACCAACCCAGAAAATAACAATAGAAAATTAACCTATAGCATTTTCCTGCCCTTTCTTGTCAACCAAACACAAATACATAGTTATCCTAGCATACCAGAAAAGCTAAATCCTAGAGAGAGATTAAGATTCAGTGACGGTAGGAGAGTTATCCTCACTGGTAGCGGTGACGGAAGCAGCCTCGAGAGACGGAGTCTGCAGCGCAGTTCCAGCGTCGACGACAGAAGAAGCGGCAGCGGAGGAGGCACGAGTCTTAACAGTGTCGAGCATTTTGCAGCTAATCTGGCGAGAGTAAACCTGGAGGATCTCGATGTCGTCGTCCTCGACAGAGGCGGATGCGGCGGCGGTGGAGAAAGCCTCAGTCTCGATGAGGCGAGCGGCGGAGGAGGCCTCGTCGCTCGGCAAGGTGCCGTAGCACTTGGAGAGAATGGAATGCCTGGAGAGCGTCTCGACAAGGCGCGCCACCACGGCGTCGCGCATGCGCTGTGTCGGCGACGATATGCTGTGTTCAGGTGTTGGTATTTGAGAGAGAAAGAGAGAGTCATGGATCTGAAAAGAAAGAAGAAAAACAAAGATACAAATAGAAGGCTGGTTTTATTTTAATTTTTTGGGTTTGCGCTAGTTTTATTTTAATTTGATGTTCTTATTTTTTGGGTTTGTGATTTTTGGATTTTAATTTTGTGTTTTTAGATCTGAGTTTGTGTTCTTGTTGTTCTTGCTCAAGACACACTTCAATCTTAATTAATGTAATTTTTTATTTTTATTTCTGTTTTTTATTTTTTTATTTAATTAAAATTAATTATTTTTTTAAATTTAAATGCTGATTTGGCATTTTTTAATGACAAAATAAAATTTTTTATTATTATTTTAATAATTCCGTTTGCCACATAGGTCAGTGCCCTAACGGCACTGACAAAAAGGACTAAAACGGAAGGCATTTTTCTAAATAGGGACTAAAAGCGGTAAAAATAAAATAAAGGGACCAAAGTGAGAATCGTGTGAAAATAAAGTGACGAAAATATGTTTTTTCGCCTAAAATATTCAACTACCTTGCAACTAATTAGTTATTAGTTATCTTTATAAAAATAAATTTAAAAAAAAATTATTAGTTATCACTTATCACTTAAACTCAACATTTAAAACTAGAGCCTGCTCTGGTAGTTGAAAACTATGATTGTTTCTAGCTGCCCATGGTACTCTTTTGTCAACGACATTAATTTCGCATTATTTTGGGCATACAGAGTAGTGGGTGCCTTGTTGAGTCTACCTCACCCCCTAATTATTTCTGGACCAGTTCGTTAAAAACTATGTTTGGCTCAATGTAAAATGTTTTCAAAATGTAAAATATTTTCGTGTGAAAATAGTTTTTGGAAAGGAAAATAGTTTCAAGTGTTTGGTTGCATTCAAAAAATGTTTTGGAAAATATTTGAAGGTGTTTGGTTGTGTTCCTGAAAATCCTCTAGAAGACACATTCTCTCACATTTTCTCAGCTTCTAATATAAAATGTATAATATAAAAAGTATTTTACGAATCTAAAATAAAATAAATATTTATTTGTTATACGAGTTAAATAGGTTGTGTTAAATTGTTAATTTTGGGTTGACATGAATAAATTGATGTGTCAAACATATCAATTGCAGGTCACTTGGGTTGACTCGCTTATGATATGTTTCTTATCATATCGCTTCCGGGTCAACCTATTTATGACCCAAATCTACTAAGGCCCAACCCTAATAAATAAAAATGTGTGTCGTGTTTGTGGGTTGTGTCAAACATTGACACCCCTAACTAAGGAAAAGACAATGGGAATGACACTTAATAAAAAAATAAATAAATAAATAAAAACTTCACCTTTTTCTTTTTCCTGTGTGTTGCTTGACCAATTTCTTCTCTATTTTGACACTTAATTAACTCCAATAACTTAAAAATTTTATAAATTAAAAAGCGTTCTCTCTTCTTATTAATAGGGATTTTTTTTTTTTTTTTAAGAATAAACAAACACCGGAAGAGGGGATGGGGTCTTCTTCTCATTCAAAAATTCAATTTACCAGCTTAGTATTTAATTAATTTATTAGAATAATTAAATGTTAAATTCTACTACGAAAATTTCATTTGAAGTAAAATGTTGCAATACTTTTATACACAAGATTTTAAAACAAGAAAAATAAATAAATTCTATATCAATCCTATCATTGGGAGGATCGAGAACTGGGACAATCCAGCCACAAACTTTTTTTAATTACACTTATACAAATAATTAATATGACAAATTTTTAATGGTTCACATTTGCACCCAATCACTAATATTATTAACCTTAAACTTTTATCCTTTAGATTCCTTATGCCCTCTTATCAAAAAAAAAAGATTCCTTATGCCCTCCTGAAGATTGGTCTCCCAAAATCAGCCAAAGTAATCAACCAAGCGCAAATTTTGAATCGGACGCCAGATCTTTTCAGTAAAAAAACAATCAAACATATAATTTATGCAAAAGACAGAAATCTCTCTTAATAATCCAACTAAGAGCATCCACAGTGATGTGCCAAATGCTAAATATTTGACACATTTGGCACACCAAACACTAAAAAACCTCTTTTATTAGATGTTCCAAATCTCATAATTTTTGCCACATGTGAACAGTACTAGAACAGTACAGACAAGAATGCTAAAAAAAATTGTTTTTTATTCAATTTTTTCTCATCCTTTTTGACTTTCTTTCTTCTCTCTCTTTCTTGGTGTTTGGTGGGAAAAGTTAATATATTATTTTAATGTGTAGTAAATATTATTTTAATGTATAGAATTAAATGATAAAACATCTTATAAATAAGATATTATAAAATAATGTGGTAAAATAATAAAGTAGACTTTTAATGTGTCAAAATGACATTTTTTATAGAACATTTATTGTAGATGCTAAGCGTTAAAGCGTGTCCCTAGTAGTTAGCCTATTTTAGACAGCTGCCAATGTACAGTCACAATTCTCTATTTGAAGAGCTTATCAAAAAAAAAAAAAAAATTCTCTATTTGAAGATCAGCCCAGGGTGGTATTTTATAAAACCGAGATAGCGAGCCCACACAGATGACAAATATCATGAAGATTGAAGAACAGAGGCCTTTTAGGCTTTTATAAAGTTAACTCGTACCATTTGAGATATATATATATATATATATATATCCAATTATGCTTTTTTTTTTCTTTATCTCGAATGGCTATATTTCGGTTCTTAATGGAAAAATGAATCATGATGACTCTTCAGATTTTAAATACCTTTACATCATTTTTAATAAATTAACAAAAATTCTCCAAATTTACCAGTTGCAGAAATCTTGGCTTAATTGTATCTTGGAGGAAAATTTTATAACCAACATTCGGGTGGCCTAGTTGGTAAGATACTGAGCCGACAAGGCTCAGGACTTGGGTTCGAGCCTCAACAACTAGCTGTGTGTTGGTGCTTATTATATCTCATCTCCATCCCAAACGGTCCAAGAGAATAATAAATGAGTTTCTCACAGACCGGGAGTATGGGGTCTCGTCCGGGAGCGGGTAAGGTGCTACTATGGTCACGCCCAAATAGGGAAGCCACACTGGTCACCCCCCTCTACCCATTTTTCTTCAACCAAAAAAAAAAAAAAAAAAAACAAAAAAAAGGGAAAATTTTATAGAATCCTATAGTAAAACTTGTGTGCGGTAAAAACTTTCTAAAGAAAACGACTATTTGTGCTCTTAGTATTCATCAATTATCTCTTTGTTATTACATTTTTTTTTTTTTTTTGCACAAAAGCTATATAACATGATATTAGAAATGTACAATATAATAATAATAACAACAACAACAACTCCTATCAAAACTATGCTCAATGACGATCTTTTATAGAATAAAATTTATCTTTTCCCATTTTATTAATGAAAATTTTAACATTTTTAGTTTCAATATAAATTTTCAAATTGTCTATCAAAGTAAACAACAAAATTTTAATAGAACTAATGGAGTATTTAAAGACATATAACAAATGTACAAGAGCAAGGTTTTCAAAAATAAAAATAACAACAAATTGAGGAAAAAATTCATTGATTCTATAACTACTAGATCAATTGGCCATTCTTTTTTGAGAAATTTCATTTTAACAATGTAATGAATTAAACATTACAGTTTGATAAGTAGCAAATTAAAATCTTATGTTTTAAAAAGTAACAAATTAAACTCTATAGTTTTAAAAGTAAGGCTAAATTGCAAACTACACCCCTAAAATTTGGGGATATTTGGATTTCACACCTTGAAGTTCCAGATTTTAGATTTTACCCCCTGAAATTTGGGAACGTTTGGATTTTACACCCTGAAATTTCAAATTTTAGATTTTACCCCTTAAAGTTTGGGGTGTTAGAATTTTACACCTTAAAATTTCAGAATTTTGATTTTACCATCTAAATTTTTATTCTGTTTGCATCAACAGCCCCCCGTCCATATTTTCCATTAATTGCAACATAAACTTACCACGCATATTTAATTTATCTAATAAAATGATATCGCTTCATTTTTGTATCCTAAAAATTTAAATAATTAAAAATGACATAGCATAATAAAAATGATGTTACATCATTTTATTGGATAAGCTAGACACGCGTGACAAGTTCATGTGGCACTTAATGAAAAATATGGACCGGGGAACTGCTGATGCAAACAGAATAGAACTTCAGGAGATAAAATCCAAATTTTAAAATTTCAGGGTGTAAAATCCAAACACCCCAAAATTTAGGAATATAGTTTGCAATTTAACTGAGAGAGAGAGAGAGAGAGAATAAGATTTGTTTTTGGGTTTATCTGAAAAGAAAGAATAAAATGCATGGAAAATGAATTTTTTTTATTAAAATGCTGACATGGTATTTAAAAAATGTAAAATAAAATTTTAATATTATTTTAATGGCCACGTCAACATTTAATGTGTCAATAATACACTCCGCCTGCCATGTAAGCAAAATCCATTACTGAAATGATGGTAGGGACCAAAATGAAATGCATTTTTTATTTTAGAGACTAAATATAATAAAATTAAAAAGTATGAACCAAAATAAAAATAAGGTCAAAATGTAAAGACTAAAAAATATTCACTTAAAATAAAAAATTAAAAAAAGAAGAAAGAGTATAGGAACAAATTGAACATTAATGTTCAACTGCTGCAGCGTTGCTCAGCCCCCACAAGGTTTTTGGACTTTTTTGTCTTAAAGGGAAGGCAACTACTTATTAGTGAATAGTAATAGTTACTTGTATACAATGTACATGACACACAATGTCATGTGAGCTAAAAACACATTTTGAAAGGAGCATGTGTGTGTGTAATATAAATTAAGGTCTAAAATCCTTTTTTGTCCTTACATTTTCACACGATTCTCACTTTAGTCCCTAACTTTTTTTTTTTTCACCGCTTTTAGTCCCTATCCTGAAAAACACATCTCATTTTAGTCTCTGACGTTACATCAGAGACGAAAATTGCACAGCTGGCAAACGGAAAAAAATTAAAAATATTAAAATAATACCCACAAATGCCACGTCATTTTAAAAAAAAAATTTAATTTGTAAATTTTAACTAAATGAAAAAAAAAAAAAAAAAAAAGGAGAAAACTGAAATAAAAATAAAAACCCAGAAAAGTAAGAAAATTCAAAACCCAGAAGGAGAACAAGAACAAGAACAAACCTAGAAAATTATTTTTTAATCTCACTCTCTCTCTCTTCCTCTCACTTTCAGAGTTTCTCTCTTTCTCCCATGCTCTCTCCTCTCTTCCTCTCACCTTGAAAGCTTCTCCTCTCTTTCAATATTGGCTTTTGGGCCTCAGATTGGCGTGGCATAGATCAGCATGGAGGCTTTGGTAGGTGGGATCTTCACAGAGAACTACCTCCGCCACCCAATGGCTCCTCCAAGCGCGGCGGCAGCGGTGGATTCTTCGATGACTACTCTTCTTCCTCCTCTTCCTTCTCCGACCTACGCTCCTCCAGGCCCAATTACTCCAACACTTGGGGCCGAGCCCATGGCAGCGGCGGTGGTAATAGAACTCTTACGCGTAACAATAAGCTAACTGAGAAGGTTTCCAAGGTTTGTAATTTTTGGATCCAAGGGAACTGTGGTTATGGCGAAAAGTGCCGATACTTGCATTCTTGGAGCATCGGTGATAATTTTCCGATGGTGACAAAGTGAGAATTGTGTGAAAATATAAAAACGAAAAATAGTTTTATCCCATAAATTAATCATTATTACTCAACTCAACATTTAAAACTGCCAGCTCTCGTATGTGGTTGAAAACAATCACGCACCATTACTGTTAGCAGCTGCCCATTTTACTATTCTATACGTGACATTAATTTTGCATTGATTTGGATGTACGGATTGGTAGAGCCTTGTTGCCTCTCCACCTCAATCTGAAAATTATTTGAATACATGATAAATTATATTTAAAAATATTTAACACAAATTTTATAGAAAATATAAAAAATTATCAATAATTTTAATTATTTTATCATTTTTTTATAAAAATATTTCTAAAAATAGTTACTAAACTAATACCCTTAAAATATTTATTAACATTTTCCTAACTCGAATAGTAAATTTATAAAATCTCTTATTATTGAATAAGAGACTTGAGTTTTAATTAAAATTTTAAAGTAACATAATTTCTTTTAATTTAATTTAATTTTTGTTGCATTAATCATAGTTCATTGGATTATATGTCAATAATTAAGTAAATTTGAAAAATCAAATGGAACTAATTTTATCTTATCTTCCTAGATAAGATAGAGTTCCAGTTTCACTATTTGAAAATATTAATGTTGTCACAAATTAAAGAGATGTATGAAAATATTTTGTGGATTATAAAGTTGTTAGAAATTTTTTTGTTTACATCCATGGAATATGATATTTAAATTTTATTAAAAGAATATGTATATGCTTATTTACTACTGAGGTGCGTAGAAGCATATCTCCAAGTACTAAATAATTGATGCCTTAATGTTGCCTTCCATATATGCCAAGGTTTCTTATAGAATTCACTCAATTCTTTACTCTCTTTTTTTGTTTTTGTTTTAATAGATCACTCAATTCTTTACAGATACGCTTGTAATCAGAGTTCATATCAAACAATAAGATTTCGGTGTTAAGATTGCTGACAGCAGACGTTGCTTTGTTGCTATCGATAAGCTAAGGTAATCCAACGTAACAAAGTAACGAGACTGCTCTAATGCAATGTCGTTAGGATTTAGGAATAAGATCTATTGCCTCTTTGTATAACGTTAAGCTTGGGATTTCCAGCACTCCATTTTTTAAATCGAATTTTATGCCAAGCAAGTTTTTGTTGAACTACATTTGGTTCGTTGTGATGTGCTTTTAATGTGATGCACATCACCTTAATGTAACATTAAAGTATCTGCCTATCTGGTTCATTTAATTTTTCTAACATTACCGTAATCTAAGATTACAAATTATATTACATCACATTAATCACATTACCTTCTTAAATGGGGGTGATCTTACATTATTTATTGGCGGAGATATAATAATTTATTGAATTGAAAAAATTCCCTATGCTAAAAAAATTTATTTTACTCATGAGAATTACTAAAATATCAAAAAAATCTCTAAAATACCCCAAAACCTCTAAAATGATTAAAATATCCTTAGAACCGCCAAAATTCCTAAAATGCACCATGAATGTCCAAAATATCCCAAAAACCTATAAATGACCAAAATGCCCCCAAAACCTCCAAAATTACCACAATACCCCCAAAAACTTTTAAAATGGCCAACGTACCATTGAAACCAAAAAAATAACGAAAATACCCCTAAACCTAAAAAATGACCAAAATACACTCGAAATATCTAAAATGACCAAAATACCTTTGAAACCGCAAAAATTATCAAAATACCCCTGAAACCTATAAAATGACTATAATACCCCCCAAAACCTCTAAAATGAGCAAAAATGCCTTGAAACTCTAAAATGAAGAAAAATACCCTGAAAACTCAAAAATGACAAAAAAATACCTCGAAACCTCTAAAATGACCATCAAAATAACCAAAATACCCCTAAAACTTCAAAACAACCAAAAATACACCGAAACCTCGAAAAAATTTTAAATGACCAAAAGTAACATAAAATCTCTAAATGACCAAAATACTCTAAAACCTGTAAAATGATTTAAAAAAATACCCCCCAAATCACAAAAATGACCAAAATGCCCTTGAATCCTCTAGAATGAGCAAAAAAACTAAAATCTCTAAAATGGCCAAAATACCCCCAAACCATCCTAATGAATAAACTACATTGAAACTTTTAAACTGGCCTAAAATACCCAAAAACTTCAAAATAACCAAAAAACATTTTTGGTCATTTAGTGGTTTTAAGGGTATTTTTGTCATTTTCGAGGTTTTAGGAATTTTTTTTTAAATACCATTTTAGAAGTTAAAGAATATTTTGATCATTTTAAATATTTTAGGATATTTTGGTCATTTTAGAGATTTCAAGGGTATTTTGGTCATTTTAGAGGTTTTTGGGGGAGTTTTTTTGGCCAATTTAGAGGTTTTGTGGGCATTTTTGGTCATTTTGAAGTTTCAGATGTATTTTGTTCTTTTTGAGGTTATAGGAGTACTTTGGTCATTTTTTATATTTTAGGGGGTATTTATGTCATTTTAGAGGTTTCAAGTTTTTTTGCTCATTCTAGAGGATTTGAGGCCATTTTGGTCAATTTAGCGATTTTTGGGGTGTTTCTTAATCATTTTAGATGTTTTTTTCAAGGGTATTTTGGTCATGTTAGAAGTTTTTAGGGTATTTAGATTATTTTACAGGTTTCAGAGTTATTTTGTTCATTTTAGAGATTTTGGGGCTATTTTGGTCATTTTGACATTTCAGGGTATTTTTGGTCGTTTTAAGGTTTAGTGGGTATTTTGGTAATTTTAGTGATTTTGGGGGTATTTAGGCCATTCTAGTGATTTTAGGGGTATTTTTGTCATTTTAGAGATTTTTGCAGCTATTTGGGTCATTTTGAGGTTTTTTGGGGGGGGGGGGGTATTTTGGCCATTTTCATAAGATTTAGGATATTTTGGTAATTTTAGAGGTTACATGGGTATGTTGGTCATTTTTTAGATTTCAAGTTTTTTTTTTTTTTTTTTTTTTTTTTTTTTTAGGAGTAATTTGGTCATTTTGGATCTTCCAAGAGTATTTTTTGGTTCAAGGGTAATTTTGAAATTTTTTGGACTTGAGGCTATTTTCAATCAATTTGTTATTATAATAATTTTAATTATTTCTAAGAATGTTTATTTTTTAAGTATATGAATGTTACATTCTTGGATTATGATTGTAATGTAATTTAATGAACTAAACACCTTAATATCACACTAAGGTAATGTGATACATGAAGGTGTGATGCACATTACCTTTAATGACCCAAAATATCACCAAAATTTGTAAAATGACCTTGTGGGGGGTCCGAGGGGTAGAGAGGATTAAACCCAGGAAAAGCTTGTATAAGCTAGCCCGAGGAGATGAGTAAGATCCGAGGAACCCACCTGCCCGAGGATGGAAGCAGAAGCAAAGTAGTTGGTATCTTACGAAGGCCTAAGAAGAGAAGGAGGGACCGTGGAAGGAGCAAGGGTCGTGGCAAGAAGTTCCCTGAAAGAAATACTTCCCACCTTTGCATTGAATGCCTTATACCAATCATATCAGTTGCATTAATGTGGAAATGACACCTGAACAATGACTTCATAACTGGAAGCCCCTTCTACCACTTTCAGTAGAGTTGTGATGGGACAAATATCCTGAAGAATTTTTTAAGGCGTACAAGTGGAGGGCTATGATGGAAGAAGGAAGGATATAAAAGAGAGGGAACCTCCCAGAAAAGGGGGTTTCTTCTCTGGAAGATAGAAAAATAGGAAAGTGAATAGTGTATTATCTGGTATAAAGTTGAACTAATCATATATAAGAAACTTATCCTCGGATCAGCCCGAGGAGAGCTTTAATCATAACTTTCATTCTAGTTACGTTTGTCAATCATTTGGGAATCTTCGACCATAAGCTAAAACTTAATTTAGAACTGTGTTTGAAGTTTGTTTTCTCACTCTCTAAAGAAATTCTATTGTTTGGGCTTGATCTAAAGGACAATGTACTATTGTTCTTAGTGGGCTTGAGCCTTTAACATTTTGGAAACTTATAGACCCAAAATACCCTCGAAACCTTTAAAATGACCAAAATACTTCTGAACCTCTAAAATGGCAAAAATACCTCAAAACCTCAAAACTAATCAAAATACTCCCAAACAACTAGAAAGACTAAAAATACACACAAAACCACTATAATGGCCAAAATATCCCTAAAACTAAAAATTTACTAAAATAACCCCAAAACCTCTAAAATGACTAACATACCCCAAAACCCGTAAAAAGATCAAAATACCCCCCAAAACCTCTTAAATGAGCAAAAATACCTTGAAACCTCTAAACTAACAAAAAATACACCGAAATCTCTAAAATGACCAAAATACTCCTAGAACCACTAGAATGATTTAAAAAAATAATAATAAAAAAAAAACAAAACAAAACCAAAACCAAAACCACTAGAATGACCAAAATACCCTGAAACCTCTAAAATGGCCAAAAATACCCATTAACTTGTAAAATGATCAAGATACTCCCGAAACTTTTAAAATAACCAAAATACCTCTAAAATGACCAAAAACATCCCAAAATTCTTCTAGATTTAGGGTATTTTTGGTAATTTTAGATGTTTCACGGGTATTTTGGTGGTTTCAAGTGTATTTTTGATGTTTTAGGGGTAATTTGGTCATTTCGTGTCTTTCAAAGTTATTTTGTAGTTTAAGGTAATTTTGGCATTTTTAGGTGTTAAGACTATTTTTGATCAAATTGTTTTTATAATAATTTAAATTTTTTAAATAAATACTTATGAAGCACAAGTATAATAATGTTACATTCTTGAATTATGATGGGAATATAATTAGAGAACCAAACACCTTAATCTTATATTGTTGTAATGTGATTCCAATAATCAAAGATTACAATAATATAATGTAACATCAAGTGAACTAAACGCCTCCTAAACTTTACTCCTACCTCATGCAGTTGTGTTGTAGTGTATAATTTGGGATTACTACATTTTCCAATCACAAAAACAACCTAGGGGTGTGATGAGTGTCATGTGTGGAGAAATAATTTTCCAATCACACCCCTAGATTTTTTTGTGATGAAAAATTATTGTGATTGGAAAATTATTTCTCCACACATGACACTCATTACACACCTAGGTTTTTTTTGTGATTGGAAAATGTAATAATCCCAAATTATAATAAATGATCTAAATTATATATCATGCGCGTGCTCAGAGGCTAGTATATATATATATATATATATATATATACATCTATCCATGTACTATTTTAAAAATCCCACTTTTTATCCCACATTAAGCATCTCTCGTTTTCCCCTTTTTTTTTTTTTTTTTTTAAATCTCTTCCATATTTTGGAAAAAAAAAAAGACTCCTACAATAAAACTAAAACTACTACTTTTATCCCACGGTAAGCATCTCATGTTTTCCTCTCTTTTTTTTTTTTTTAAAAAAAAATCTCTTCCATATTTTGGAAAAAAAAAAAGACTCCTACAATAAAACTAAAACTACTACTATAATTTCTCCATCCATATCCTTATATTTAGGCACTAACATATCTGATTTTGAAAGAAAATAAAATGCTAAATTTTAGGGAAATTTAATCATTTTAGAGATACATGTTAATTGTATCTCAAGTTTTCCTTCTTCTTTTTTTCCTTTTTTTTTATTTTTTATTTTTTATTTTTTTACCTTTTTGGTGTTGTTGATGTTGTTTTTTTTTTTTTTTTCAAATTTTATGTATGACAGTTATCATTTTTTGTCTATTCCTAAAATGTAGTTTTTTTAATCCTAAAATTTAGTCATTTACTACACATCCATAACATAAGTAAATAAAAGCTTAAATTGAAAATTTTATGGCAAGAGATACATGTTAATTGTATACAAAAGAAATATAGTTTCTATTACAAAAGAAATTTTTTTACAACACTTTCTTAGATAACAACCACTTTATGTAAGGTTTAATACATATAATAATTCTTATAAAGTCTCTCACCCGAACTTATCTAATATTCCATTCCAATGACTCCTCAATGCAATCCAAAAAATTTGTGTGTACGTGAACCTGAGAGAGATAAAAGAATTAGTGTTAAACCAAGTATTTAAAAAAAAAAAAACTTTAATTAACAAACCAATGTTAGAGTTTGTTAGTGTTTAATAGCTTAAGTTTGTTAAAGTTTGTGTTTGATTTAAATTTTAATGAGATCATTTTTCCTGAAAATCCTATTAAAATTGTTCAGAATAAAGATACATATCTAACTCCCTACAAAATAGGACAACTTTCTGTTAGTTTTCAAAGCAAACTCACCTCATGTTCTCTCTCTCTGTCTCTCTTTTCTTTTTTCTTTTTTCCTTTTTTCTTTTATCAAGATTTATTTTTTTAAACTTCACTTTCCTTACTCACGTTTAAAATTATTCAGTCACCACCAACATTTCAAAATTAAATTAAAAAAAAAGAAAAAAAAAAAAAGAGAGTTAACGTGATACATATATATAAAAAAATTAAAAAAAGTAGAGCTCAAGGTTGCTACATACCTAAATAAAAAAATTTAATGCCAAAAACATATACATTCAGTCACCACCAACATTTCAAAATTACATTTAAAAAAAAAAGAAAAAAAAAAGGATAGTTAAAGTGATACATTAAAAAAAAAAATGTAGAACTCAAGGTTGCTACATACCTAAATAAAAAAATTTAACGCCAAAAACATATACAATGATGGTAAAAAAAAAAAAAAAATTCTTAAAAAGAAAAAAAAAATATGAAGAAGGAAAAAAAAAAGAAGTGAAGTGAGGAAGGGGATGGAAATAGTAATTGACCATTTATATGTAACTATTTTTATTTTTATTTCAATTCAAATTTTTTAAATAAAATGTAAACAAAGGCTATTAAAGGAGGTAAGGAAGCCATACTGTTTAACCATTCACGAATGATTTTGAGTGCTTCTTTTGTACTATAATGCAGCCTTGTCTTTAGATCACAATACCTACAACATGAAATGACAATTCATTAAGAAGTACAATGGTAGAGTATATGAAGGAACCATTTATTTCAAAATTACATTTTTTTAAAAAAAGAAAAAAAATAGAGTTAACGTGATACATATAAGGAAAAAAAAAAGTAGAACTTAAAGAAAGTCAATCATAAACAAAAGAAAAGAAAACAAAGAGGAACTTGCAAAAAATAGAACCTGAAAATTTGTTGGAGTCTCTGACAGTAAATGTCTTTAATCTGAAGAAAAAGAAAGGAGGATGTAGAGTTAAACTAAATGTCTTCAATCTAAAGAAGAATGAAAGAGAGAAAGTGAGATAGAAACTACAAAGCGTACGTGAGTTTGTGGTTTTAAAGTGTAGGAGTTTTAATTTATATATCTATCCTTGGTAGTTGAAAACTTGTAAGTGGGTATGATGAGGGTATCTTAAGCATAAAAAATATGAAATCCAAACAGGGGAAACCCCTTAAATAGAAGTATAGAAAAAAAAAAAAAAACACAACTGGTAAATAAGACCACATACGGCAATAAGGGTCATCAAATAGCCCATGGCCCACAGCCCGACCCAGAAACCCAACGGCCCACCAGGCTAATGGGCGGCCCAACCCGTTGTTATTGAGGCCCATAGGTAGCCCACTAGCCCAATGGATCAGGCCGTGGGCTAGTTTTTATGCCCATAGATACCCGGTGGACTAGCCCAGTAGGCCAACTTGTTGCCCAGCCCATTGGTCCAGTCCAATAACTCATAATTCATAACAAAAATATATAGGAAGTGTATGAAGAATTGATCCTAAGATATTATAGAGAAATTTCTTAAGAGAACTCTCTCAACCACTAAGATACTCTCAAAGTAATTGTGCTAAACTTAGTTTATTAAATATATATTTTTCTAGTAGTCTAGCAAATTTGAATTAACCATTTGACATTTTTTTTATGAAAGATAAAAATAAAAAACTATTTAAAGCCTTAATAAAAAAATTAAATAGGTTTCCATCAACAAAACAAAAAATTAAATAGATTTGACTATAAAAAAAATTTGTAATTAAGTATTAAATTCTTTAATTATTTCCTTTAAAAAAATAGATTGATTATTTCCTTATAAAAATAATAAAATAATATGCTAACACAAGCCCATGGGTAGCCCATTAGGCCCAACCCAATAGCCCACCTCGCTAAAGACCAAATGGGCATTGCCCATGGGTAGGGTCATGGGTTGAGGTTTTCTCTTTCGGCCCAGCCCGACCCGATCTGTTAACTTGTTAATGACTTATTATATCTAATCCATTGTGTCCATAGACCAAGTAAAAATAGATCGGGCTGACCCGACCCGGCTCATTAACGACCCTTATACAGCAATTATATATCATAATATTACATCATCTCTTCACTGTGAACTTACGTCACATTTTCTCCCCGCCTTTTTGTATTAACTTCACCACAGCAGGGTAAGTATAGCCGCATAGGTGGTCCATTTCGGATTTGAATCCCTGCGATTTTGTGAAATTTAAAAAAAAAAAAATTAAGGTAAAAAGTAAAAAGTTCAAAAGTTAAAAAATTGTTTAATTTAAGGGCTGATATTAAAAGTAAATTTTCAAACTTTCAATCTCACCCAATAACTCAATATTAATTATTACATGGTACAATGACCCTATTTGTTGTACGAGATCCAGATCCGTCTACCTTTATATCCTGCCATTAAGACGATGATAGAGTAACATGTATGTTGTAATGTTTACAGCTAACATTGTCCTTTTGGTTTGAAAAAAGTCGCCTTGCATTAATTGTTACGAGTAGTGCCTGGCAGCTGCTTTAAATTTTTTGATTGCAAGGAATAGGGGCACATCATTTTCATAACAGAAACACGTGTCGGTGTTTTAAAATTAAATTAGATTGCGATGTAGACAATAGGCAAATAATTGGTAATAGTAAAACAAATTAAGTTTTTTGGCTTATCAAAAAAAAAAAAAAGGATTTTTGGGAATCCGAATGGAATAAATTATATATTTTAGGAATTCAGATGTTGAAGAGATCAGGTCCAAATTTAGCTAATGTTTTTTTTTTAAGTGTTGAACATGCAAATACCTCACCAAAAAGGGATTGGTTCGGTTGGTAAGATTCGGATATTTTATCCCAAAGATTTACGTTTGAGTCCCGCTACTAACAATACCTCTTAGGTGGATGATCTGTAAATCTAATATAAATCATCTCTGAGGCTTGAGGCCTGCCCTGGCTCAGATGTGAAGATAACCTCCTCTTCACCTAAACTTCTTTTTGATCCAAAAAAAAAAAAATCGTTCTGATATATCCTTTTAATTTTGAATTTTTTTTTTTTAATTTGGAATTTGTTTGTTCAAGATCCGGATTCTCTGTATTCTCTCTCATATTTATATATTATTAATTTTTTAGGGATTATTCTATTATTATTTTTACAAATGTTTGGACTATATATACACACTATCGATATTATTAGGTTTTTTCATTTATAATAAAATAGTTGAGATATATGTAGCCTTTGACTTGGGGAGCAACTCCCCACCCCCATTTTAAAAAAAAAAAAATTAGAATATATGCTATGCATTAATTTTAGTAATTTTGTTCTATAAAATTACACTTTACCCTCTTAATAATATCATTAATTCTTTTAAGAGTAATGTTATAGCCACAAATTTTTTAAAAAATTCTTATTAGTTTGCATCTAGTATTAGGACTAGTGCCCTTAAATCCTATTGTATGATGCTATGTATGACACTATGTATGATATTATGTTGTGATTACTAAAGTTGTTTTATTATTATCTAAAATAATGGTAACATAAATATTTGGACATTATCATATAGTCCATGAGATGCATAATATGTGATTTATGTGATTTAGTCATAGAAGATATAAATCATAAGTTCTTTGTAAACTCAGAACTTTAGATTGTAGAGTGATGAAATTGGGTATTTCATCTGTGAAGACTATAACATATCAACAAAGATGATTTGTCTTGATCATAGAACTGAAGACTTCTAGTTGATATGTTTTAAGAGTTAAGACATATTGAACTGGACCGTTGTGAGATTTATTATTCTACTAACGACTGTCAAATGAATAATAAATCTCACGTCTTCTATTTACATCAATTCTCAATCTTGAGAGAATAATAAACTTGATCATAAAGTGTAGGTTGCTTTGATATATCAGGAGTGAAATCTAAAGTCACGATCAAAATCTCAATATGTTGGGTAGCCACATTTAGTGTTGAAGGAACATTTATTCTCAATATGGAATTCATAATCTCTTAACGGAGATATAAAATATTCCCTTGAAATAAGTATAATGGGTTTGGTTATTTAGAGTGTTAGGCCTAACCACTTTAGTAAGAAGTTACTAAAGTATATATTTATGAAATTGGATTTCATAAATATATGATGAATTGATGGAAATATGAATGTACGTCACGGAAAATTAACGGATCTACTTCATTCGCAATTGATAACATGTACTAAGTAAGTTTTAGAATTTAGGAATAAGAGAGTGTATCTTGGTATGGTGAATTTCAAAACCAAAGAACAGAAGTTCTTGAAAACACTTTCAATTTTCACTCCAATTCCACTTGTACCCAAGAAGTGTGGTTTTTCAATCAGTTATATGTGTATGTTCTAGAGAGAATGAATGAATGTCTAACACTCACATACATACCATTTCATGTTCTTGTTGTTGTTCCAAAATTCTGTATGTTTCTCTCCTAATAATTGATTATCTAATTGGGCTAGCCTTTTGGGTATTTTTCAATTGGGTTTTAGTATGTGGCTTGGAGTGGGACCAAAAGGGAACAAATAAAACACTAGCTTCAATGGGCCTTGGGCTTTTCTGTCAACTCTTGACAAGTCCAAAGTTACCATTAATTATATTTAATACCACTATATAAATATAATTACACTCTAGGTCTTATTAATAAATTATATCTCAAGACTTTATTGTACATGCAACCCCTTCATAAAATATTCGTAGTAATACAAAGTCATGAATATAAACTGCCACTTTGTAAATTACTACATCTTAATCCTTGAGTACTCGGTTTAATTCTTTAAGTTATTCATCATATATTTATGAAATCCAATTTCATAAATATATACTTTACTAACTATTTACTAAAGTAGTTAGGCCTAACATTCTGAATAACAAACCCATTTAACTTATCTCAAGGGAATATTTTGTATCTCTGTTAAGAGACTATGAATTCCATCTTGAGAATATATGTTCCATCAACACTAAATGTGGCTGCCCAACATACTGAGGTTTTAATGTTACTTTAGATCTCACTCTTGATATATCAAAACAACCTACATTCTATGATCAGGTTCATTATTCTTTTAGAATTAAGAGTTAATGTAAATATAAGTCGTGAGATTTATTATTCATTTGACAATCGTTAGAAGATTAATAAATCTCACAGTGGTCAAGTTCAATATGTTTTAACTCTTAAAACATATCAACACATCAACTAGAAGCCTCCACTTCCATCATCAAGACAAATCATCTTAGTTGATATGTTATAGTCTTCGCAGATAAATTGCCCAATTTCATCACTGACTACGAACTAAAATTCTGAGTTTACAAAGAACTTGTGATTTTATATCTTCTGTGACTTTTCACATAAATCACATACTATGTATCTCATAAACTATATGATAAATATTCATGTTACCATCATTTTAGATAATAATAAAGCAACTTTATTAATAACAACATTAAGTCATATATAATGTCATACATAATAACACACATAGCATCATACAATAGGATTTTAGGGCACTAATCCTAACATGAATAATTTAAAAGATTAAACCCGGTATTCAAAAATTAAAATGTAGTAATCTTCAAAGTGGCAGTCAACATTTATGACTTTGTTTTACTACGAATATTTTAATGAAGAGGTTGAATGTATAATAAAGTTTTGGGATATAATTTATTAATAAGGCTTAGAGTGCAATTATATTTATATAGTGGTATTAAATATATATAATTAATGGTAATTGTGAACTTGTCAAGAGTTGATAGAAAGGCCTAAAACCCATTGGAGCTAGTGTCTTATTTGTCCCTTTTGGTCCTACTCCAAACCACCTACTAAAGTCCAATTGGAATGACCCAAAAGGCTAACTCAATTAGATAATCAGTTATATATAAGGAAAGAAACATACATAATTTTTAAATTTATTTGAAAATTGTGTATATGTGAGTGTAAGTCACTTTCTTATTCTCTCTTAAACACATACGTATAAACTGATTGAGAGACCACACTTTTTGGATATAAGTGGAATTGGAGTGAAGATTAAAAATATTCCCAAGTACTTCTAATCTTTGGTTTTGAATTTCACCACACCAAGGTATACTCTCTTGTTCTTAAATTCTGAAATTTACATAGTACATGTTATCAATTACAAATGAAGTAGATCCGTTAATTTTCTGCTTCGTATGTTTTATATGTGATGCAAACATGTGTTTTACCAACATCTAGGTCCACCACTTACACCACTTTTTTACTTACTAATAACCACTCATCATGTCAGTAATTTGTAAAAAAATTTGTAGCTCTAACATTTTCTTCTTTTTAAAGACCATAAAAAATCTATAAATTTAAAATTTAAAACAAAATATACAAACCCAAAAAAATTAGCCTAACAACAAAAATTACCAATAGTGAAGTTAAAAAAATTAAGTCTAACCAACCAATTTTACCTAAAACAAAGAACCCGACCTTTTAAAAAATTTAAAACCAAATAATTCTCCTAACCCAACAACACGTATCAAAGTCACAAAAAAAAAAAAAAAAAAAAACCCCTCAGTCGCTAAGCCACCGTAGGGATGGCAATGGGGCGGGATGGGGTCTTCGTCCCCACCCCGCATGGTTTTGTCTTGTCCCATCCCACATGACGGGGAAAACTTTCTCATCCCATCCCTGCCCCTTGGGGCCCTGTGAAGCCCCACCCTACCTTGTAAAACTCTACTTTTTGTTAATTTTGTCCTACAACTAGTACAATTTTTTTAATGAAACATATTTCATTAATTAAAATTTACTTGAAATTACAACTAAATTTATCCCATCAAATCAAATCATTTTTTTAGAAAAAATTGAATAATATATTTAAGTGCTTAACAAGATAATCATAAAATTAAAAAAAAAAAAAAAAAACTCATAGTATAATACATAACAAAATAAAGGTAGAGAACCACATTGGGTAGAATAAAATAAGCTAATATTGATATGTTTGTTTAATTAAATAATAGGGTTTTAGGGTATAAAAAATTTACAATTATGACCCTTAGCAACGTGGGGCATGGCGGGGATGGGGAGGGGCGGGGTGGGGTGGGTTTAAAAAGTTTAAACCCATCCCCGCCCAACCCCATGGTGTGGGCTAAAATCTTGCCCCATCCCCGCCCCACCACCTTCGCGGGGCGGGGAAAATCCGCGCGGGCCGAAGTGGGGAGGGGCGGGGAAAAATTGCCATCCTTAAGCCACCGCACACAATCAGCAGTAAAGTCATCCTCCTAACTATAAGTCCTGGCTCCGTTTCTAACTAAGAGGTCTAATTAAACTACAAAAATTTTGGTAAGTTTCATGCATGATTGGCTTTACACCAAGGCCTAAGGCTAGGGCTCTCTATCACAAAAGGACCCCAAAAATTGTGGGAAGCTAATTGTTTTTATTTTTTAAAGTAATTATTGGACCCAAAATTTTTCACAACTACTAATATGGCAATCTATGGCCATATTAAAATTATTTTTACATGGGTTCACTAGTGATACCAATTTTATTAACACTAGTTACAACTAACAAGTTTTTATTTCTTCATTTTCTAAATACATACATTACTTATAGAATTTTACACACAATATTTGTAATAGTTGTCTTTACAATGCTTTCACAACAAATTTTAAGTGATAGATTATTATTAGCTGTTACTTATAGGTAAAAAAAAGTTTAAATTAAAACTAATAACAACTTACCATCTAAGATTTATTGTAAAAATATTAAGAATATCATAAACATTGCAATTTTTTCGAAATAATTAATGTCATGTATACCATGGGCAGCTAATAATAGTAAGAGCATTTCCATCAAAACTTCTAAAAAAATTAGCATTTATCATCTCAAAAACCAATTTTATAACATATAACACATCACTTTACAATATCCCTTCCATCAAAACTTCTATTTTTTTTTTTAACACTCAATTTAAATATTCTTTCTTTATTATTATTTTTTATTTTTCCTCTCCCTCTCTCTCCTCTCTTTCTCAACCTAACTATTCTTAGCACCGCCATCCACCATCCACCCAACCATACCACAACCACCAGATCCACCCACCATCGCCGCCACCAGCCAGATCCACCGCAACCACAAACAATAGTAGAGAGAGAGAGAGAGAGAGAAAAAAAAAAAAAAAAAAAAACCTACACATCCACCCACCACATCCACATCCACCGTCGGACCAAAAAAAAAAATCAATAGCAATCGGACCAAATCAACATCAACATCCACCCACCACACCTCCACATCCACATCCAATCAACAGCCAAAAAAAAAAAAAAAAAAAATCAAAATCAAAATCAATCAGACCAAATCATGGATCTTCTAGAGAAGACCAAGGAACATGAGTGACCCAGGAACACGATTTGCGTCGGTGAGCAAATGAGCTCACTCGATTTGCGTCGGTGACCTAGGAATACGATCCATCACCACCAGCAAGACCCACTAGCAATCAGATCATCGATGACCTAGGAACACGACCCACGACTGTCGGTGACCCAAAATCAAGATCAAAACTACGACCCACGACTGTCGGTGACCCAAAATCAAGATCAAAACCACGACCCACGACCCAATAACACCGCACCGTGACCCAGAACAACACCGTGACCATCGGACCATTAAACCACATCGGACCCATGACTATCGGACCACCATTGCCGAACCAAAACCATCGTCGAATCAGAACCATCGCCGGATCACATCTATCGGAGAGAGAAGAGAGAAGGGATAGAGGAAAGAGAAGAGAGAACTGAAAAAGGAGAGGAGTTGTGAGACTAAAAAACCTTTTTTTTTTTTTAGAATCTAGCTACAGTGAGCTTGTATTGATGTGAGCTTGTATTGATACAAGCTCACTGTAGCTTGGTGCTAAATCTTTTAGGGTTTAGAATGTTTGAAGTTTGATGATGTGTTTTTATTATTTGAGGTGCTAAAAATATTAAAAAATAGCATTTAGTATTTTTATCGCCTTCAATGGAAATGCTCTAATGCAAACTTCTTTTAGCGGAAGCTCTAATGCAAACTTGATGTCACGTATACCATGGTAGCTAATAACAATGGTGTGTGACTGTTGAATTGAGTAAACCATAAACTAGTTGCCTCGCCTTTGACGCCAAAAAAAAAAAAAAAAAAAAAAAAAACCACTTGACCTAGTGGGCCTGAAAAACAGTACAACACAAGAAGGCGGCAAAAATGGCCCATTACCATCAATTTTGGAAATAATTTGCTCAGAAACACTGTTTCCGAACTATATAGCAATCTACCACTTTTTCGGGCCTATAGCGGCGTTTTCCTGAAAAAAATTTTTATAAGTCCCATAACAGGTTCAAGGGGCCCTATAGTGGCGTTTTTAAGCCCTATAGTGACGTTTTTGGGCCCTATAGCGGCGTTTTCCTGCAAAATTTTTTTGTAAGTCCCATAACAGTTTCAAGGGGCCCTATAGTGGCGTTTTTAAGCCCTATAGTGACGTTTTTGGGCCCTATAGCGGCGTTTTCCTGCAAAATTTTTTTTATAAGTCCCCATAACAGGTTCAAGGGGCCCTATAGTGGCGTTTTTTAAGCCCTATAGTGACGTTTTCGGGCCCTATAGCGGCGTTTTCGGAAAAAGTGGTATTTCCCTAATTATTTCCGAAACAGTGCTCTGTTGCTAAATATTTCAAAAATTAATGCTAATGGGCCATTTTTGCCCAAGAAGGCAGTTGGAACAATAATGTTTATTTTGTTGCTATACTGAAGGAACGTGTGTGGTGCAATAGGTTATGAAGTCTTTTTTCTTTTTTTTTAAGCATTTATAAATTATAAGTTGCATAAACTTAAGGATTTTTGGTCTTTTCGTTTTGGTACTTTGAAAAAATGGGATGGAAATACTATGTTACCTCTAGTCTAGAGATATCGATGAGCTAAAAAAAAATTGGTGAGGATCTTATAGTCTTTTTGTTCTCAATTATATTAGTTTGAAGTGTTCAACTACTCCTCGACTAAGCACTCCTAACCTTCCAGCCGCAATTGAAATTTTGAAAGAGTGATGCATCTTGAGTTCAACAAAACTTAATAAGTTTTAAGGACTTGACGGGGTCTTTGAAGTTCGAACACATACTGGTAACTGGGGAGCTATAAGTAGAACTTATATATAATCAGTTTGGTCAAAAACAGAGAAAATATAAAGTTGTTAGCAGTTGTATGTAGCATATCTGAAGGTCAATGAGCTCTAGTTTTTGAGCTGGAATGCCAAACTCAATAACTTACTCTATTTAATTTTTCAAATTTAATTTGTTCCATTTAATTTTTCAAATATATATATATATATATATATATTTATTAATAGGCAAAATATAGAGAATCTAATTAGATTCTACAATTGAAATCCAATTTTATGCCATGTATCCTAAATTATTTATTTTTAAAGAGAGTTTTATTTCTTAATTTTAGAGTCAAATGTAGGATTACATCATAAATATCCATCCAAGTGAGTTATTTTTCCATTTGATACGTCAAATTTTTTTCCATCCAAGGGATAACAGTAAGAACCAAATTGACACAGCACTGAAAGGTTAGGAACTAAATTAACACAATTGAAAGGTTATAGACAAAATTAACATATAATGTAAAGGATATAGACTATTTACGAAGTTAACCCAACATTCATTATAGATTCTATATTATAATTAAAAAAAAAAAAAAAAATTACACTCTGTGGGGTCATGGGCCCAAAAATCATACAATGGGGCATGGGGTTTTGGCCGAGAGCGTGGTAGTCTGAGTCCGACAAGGAACATCTCCTCGGACTAGCTAAAACACAGTCAGATATAAGTCCTAAATAGTTAGAGTGACCTTTCAGGAAGTTCTAAAGGATAGGAACTCAAGAATATCTAAGAGAAAACTGTTAAACACCGCATTTATGTAGACTAAGACCCCTGAGCAGTGCTACCTCGGTTACCGCAACTCACAGAATGCTAGAGAGGGTGTCTAATGGGACAGACACTCAAGTATAGGTTTGGATGATCAACAAGTGGAAGGCCAAAATTGTTCAAAGGGGATTATATAATAGAAGAAACCCATCATGGAGAAAGGGCCTGGAATGAACAGAGAAAGTACTGTAGCAATCTCAAGAACTCCTGTAACCATTCTCATTCAATATTTACTAAAATAAAACTTCTCGGATTGTGCCGAGAACAAACTTTCTTTGATAAACTTAGTTCATCTCTGTTTGATTGGCATGAACACCATATTAACTGTTATCCATGCACTAAAACCTAGCTCTTTGACCCACTCTCTACAAATTTATTGTACTAGGCTCATTGGGCCAAGATCCCATACATTTTGGGATAAGTTTGAAAATCGTGTCCCTACAATTGTTATCCATGTATTAAAACCTAACTCTTTGATCCACTCTCTACAAATTTATTGTACTGGGCTCACTAGGCCTAGATCCCATACATTTTGGGAGAGGTCTGAAAATCGTGTCCCTACACACTCTATATATCATAAATTCAAATCTTATTGTACTTAGCTATATATATATATATATATATATATATGAGATGAGTTCAAGTTACACCTAGTGTAACTCCTTAAGAGTTACACATTTTTTGTACCATAGATTTTTAATAAATCCTACGGTTGAAAAAAAATAGCATTAAATGATTATTGCTCTCCACTTTATTTTCCTAATTAATAATAGTTTTTCTCTATCATCATTTATTACTTTCCATAAACCTCATTGAATGTTGTTTAACTGTGTCCCTTCTTCCTAAAATCGCTGGATATATATGAATCTAGGCAAAAAACAAAGACTGAAAAAGTTTAAATTTTTCTTCTCTCAAAAGGAGAAGACGTTGAAGACATTGGGGGACAAGATATGGATTTGGTGGAGGATTTCCAAGTGGGTATGAATTCCACTTTAGATTTCAGTGAAGAATGGACTCCTCTTCCCCTCAGGTTCACAAAGAAAAAATGTGGTTATATTGATGAGGAGCCCAAAACACCAATGTGACTAATTACTGACTGGTACATGGTGGTAAATATTTAGGCAACCCAGAGAGGCTTGTTACTTGAAAAGTGTATCCCTTGAGAAAGATTTAAAGATATATAATTTGTGATTTTATAAGTACACTATGTCTGCAGAACTGCCCCTAAACAATTCACAGAATGAGCAAGAGCCTTGTGGTTTCCAGTTTCAACGCATTATAGCAAAAACACATGACAAAACTCAAATCTATTGAAGATAGGGCGGATCTGAGATCAAAAAATAAAATAAAGAAGGGAGCAGGACAAGAAGAGTGTTTATGTAAAGAAAGCATCAGATTTTGTGGAGTGTAAGTCAATGAGAGAAGGTGGCAGAGTGTCAAAACTGTGTTCTATAATAAAAATAATTTTCGTTACTAAGCTTGCAAAGGTTTTTTTTTTTTTTTTTAAGGAAGAAAGGGACACAGTTAAACAACATCCAATGAGGTCTATGGAAAGTAATAAATGAGGATAGAGAAAATCAGTTATTAATTAGGTAAATAAGGTGGAAATCCTTAATCATTTAATGCTATTTTTTCAACCGTTGGATCTATTAAAAATCTACGGTACAAAAAATGTGTAACTCTTAAGGAGTTACACCAGGTGTAACTTGAACCCATCTATATATATATATATATATATAAATAAATATATAAAATGAGTCCAAAATTAATTTTCAGAGTAAGGTGGAGCCGGGAAGGCAACAAGGCTCCCACCATTAAGTACGCCCAACATAATGCCAAATTAATATCACGGGCAGAAGGGTACCATGGGCAGCTACTAACTTTAATGGTGACGCACGATTGTTCTCAACTACAGAGCATGCACGAATTTTAAGTTTTTAATGGAGTAAATAACTATTTAGTGGAGGATTCATATCTAACCTCAAAATTTTGAAACTAAAATTTTATTGTTGTTATTATATAAATGTAAACTAAATGGAATTAGTTTTAAAAATTAGGGTAAATTGTAAATTATACCTCTAAAGTTTGGGGGTGATTAGATTTTACATCTTGAAGTTTCAAAATTTAGATTTTACCTCTTGAAGTTTGATGATATTTGGATTTTACACTCTGATTTTTCAAAATATAGATTTTTTCCCCTATATTTTAGAAGTGTTTGGATTTTATTCTCTAAAGTTTTGGGGTGTAAAATCCAAGTTCTAAAACGTCAAGGTGAAAAAAAATCCAAACACCCCAAATTTCAAGAGGTAAAATTCAAATTCTGAAACTTCAAGGTATAAAATCTAATCACTCCTAAATTTTAAGAGTGTAATTTACAATTTATTCTAAAAATTAATTAAAAGTCAAATATTTTATTCAACGATAAGAGATTCTATAATTTTGACATTTGAGTTAATTAAAATCCATAATAATGAACATTCACCATAAATTATATAAATCATAAATTCAAATCTATCGACTACTATAAGCACCCAAAATAATGCAAAATTAATGTCATGTACATAAGAGTACTATGGACAGCTACTAAATGTACTTCATGTACACATGTATACCCAACATAATAATAGAGTGCGTGATTGTTTTCAACTACCGGAGCGGGCACAAGTTTTAAATGTTGAATCGAGTAATAACTAATTTTGCTTCACCTCTGACGCAAAAGCTCCAAAAAACTTGTTGGGCTGAGCAACACTACAACGCAAGAAGAAGGCAGTTGAACATTAATGTTACAGCCTGTTCCTATACTCTTATAAAAACCAATTAATAAATAAAAAATAAAAACGTGTTCCTACTTCCTATACTAGAAGTGAAGATTTTTGTTCATATTGATAGCTTTTTGTAAACATTATTGATAGCTTTTTTTTTGTCTTTTTGAAGACATATAAGTAAATTGATAATCAACTAATCAATATATATATATATATATATATATATATAAAAAGCATACTACAGTGAATTTTTTTTTTTTTTGGAGAATGTACTACAGTGAAAGTTGTATAAATAAAAACTGGTGGATGCACATTACAATAACATGCATCTAATTTTAAAGCATATTAGAGCATTCACATAAGCTCGTTTAAAAGATTTCATCTATTTTACACCAAAACCCTACTTTTTCTATTTTACACTATCACTTTTACAAAACACCCACATCAGTTTATCTATTCTATCACCCTTCTTATTTAAATAATCAATTTACTTAATTATTTTATTATTTGTCTCACCTCACCGTTTTAATACGCGCTCTCTCTCCCCTCCCTCATATTTTCTGATTTCTCTCTCTCTCCCTCTCCCTTATATTTTCTGATTTCTCTCTCTCTCTTCTATCTCTCCATACTCGGTCTCTCCCTCTCGATCTATCTCTCTGTTTCATCTCTCTCCCTCTCGATCACAAACCAATCCACATCATCACAGCTCCGATCACCGATCCACAGCTCCGATCACAAGCATCGATCCTCCGATCACCGATCCACAGCTCCGATCACAAGCATCGATCCACAGCAGCACCGATCCATAGCTCCGAGCTCCGATCAAGACCCATACCCACGAGCTCCGATCGTTCCGATAAGCACCGATCTGTCTCTTTTTTGTTTTTCCGTTTGGGTTTTTTTTTTTTTTTTAACAAGTATATCTCTGTGTTGGTTTTTAAGCACCGATCTGTCTCTTTTTTGTTTTTCCGTTTGGGTTTGTTTGTTTTTCCGTTTGGGTTTTTTTTTTTTTTTTTTTTTTTCCGTTTGGGTTTGTTTGTTTTTCCGTTGAGGTCGTTGTGCACGGAGAAGAGAGAGAAAAATTGGTGCGAACGGAAATTAATAAAAAACTAAATACACATGCTACAGTGCCCGTGTAAATTTACACGGGTACTGTAGCTCGTTGAAAATTTTAGATGATTATGCATGATTTTAGCTGGACTGATGTAGTGTGTTTTTTGCTTCAAAATGTGTAAAAACGGTCAAAATGTGTATTTTACACAATTATGCAAGAGTTGATGTGAATGCTCTTACAGTGACATGTGACAACTTTTTGTATTTAATTGCGCTATTATATTGACCAAGATTGCCACGTGTTAAACACTTATTTGTAAACGTCAAAATATTTCCCATGTGTCAATGACTAATAAAAAAATTCCATTAAATTCTCATTATTAAATTAGGACAATTTAATATTCCATTCCCCCCACTATTCTACCATGTTATCTCGGTTATTTGGGTCTAAATTGGAACAATTAATTAAGATCCTTAGTTGTCTCATTTAATTGAGTTTTTTTTTTTTTTTTTAATTATAAATTTTATAACATAAAATTGTACTAAAACTTAAACTATTATTCAATGATTAATAATTAAAAAAAAAAAAATTCATATCCATGTGTGCTATTCATCTTTCCCTATCAAATTAATGCACCCAGAAATTAATCTCCATCTCCCATTTTAGGAATTCTTTGACATTCCTTTTAAATAACTTTTTCTATCTTAATTCCTTATTGACATTTTCATGGTAACACACACACATATAATAAAATTTTACTAAAACTTTAACTATTATTCAATGACAAATAATTTAAAAAGAAAAAAAAAATTTTCCATCTCCACGTGAGCTATTCATCTTTCCCTATCAAATTAATGCACCCATTAATCTCCATGTATTTCTCAACTCTTTATCTCCCATTTTACATTTTAGGAATTCTTTGACAATCCTTTTAAATAACTCTTTCTATCCTAATTCGTTATATATTGACATTTTCATAGTAACCGTTCTTTCTAACCTACTCTCTCTCATCTCTTTCTCCAAAAAAAAACCCTCTCATCTATTTCTATGCCTTCTATCTTCTTTCCTCAAATAGCGTGGTACACAATCTCATTCGATCAATACTCATCCCATAAGAAAGCCAAGTTTCGAGAATGTAATATAGTGGTTTCTTTTTCAATCTAAAAAAATTCTGAATAATGATGGGATTGTTTTGTTTAAAAATCCAGCGAAGGTTTCCACAATTTGAAGGTGATTTTACCTCACTAAATTAAATTTTTTTTTTTTTTTTTTGGGTGTGTTTCTTCTTCCTATTGATATGTGTTTAATTTGTTCACTTACAGTTAAATATATAGTCTTTGTCTATTTCCCTCAATTTTATATTATATTGATCGATGAAATTTTATTGCTTGACTTTCAGAGTGTTCTTTATCAAAATTTACAGTTATATATATATATATATCACTAAATTCAGGAGGAACTATGATTTATTATTCTCATCTAACCCATCTTCATTTGTTTGTTTGTTTGTTTTTTTTTTTTTTTTTGGGTTAATAAATCTCTTTATTTGGAGGTAAATTTTTTGAAATTGTTTACATGTGCCTTGATTTTTGAAAGCTCACTTAGTGTGTAAAACACTTGTGAGTCTTTAGACCCGGCCCCAATTACAAAATTTCCAAAGCAAGCTTATATTCAAACAATATATGTGCAGAATATGAACTATAAGCAATACCCAAATAGGCAAAACACTCTAAACCATAATTAATCACAAATACAACAGCAATTAAAAGAAATAGAGTAGGGAAGAGAGACGCAAACACAAAGATAACACCAAGACTACGTGTTATTGAAGAGGAAACTGAAGAACTCGGCGAAAAACCTCTCTGCCGCCCTCCAAGTGGTAAAATGATCCACTAGAAAATCAGTTGAGATACACGAATAGCAATAGAACCTCCAAGCCTAATCTACCCGATGCACCTAAACCCTCCAAGCTTCTTGTTCTAACAAGGTTATGCCAAACCGTGTCTTCTCTAGCTTTCCGAATCCCGTAATAAGCTCCATATTACATCCGCCATCCTTGGTATCTTCCAATGCTTCCCAAGCTCCAAAAACACTTTCAACACTTTGAATGGGTGTGGGTAGTGTTTGGGTACAAATCTCCTCTCAATGGGTATAACAATGGGAGAAAGAAGGAGAAGAGACTACAAAGATTTCTTTCTAAGAATGAGTATCTCTCTCTCTAATAAGGTGGGTGTGTTGTAGAAATCTCTCTTAGGGTTTTTCTCTTAATAAGCTCCTTACCATTTCTGTGGGTAATGAGGGTATATATAGTATGAGTGATGGGAATACGAAAAGTCACAATTTTCATTAAAACAAGGGAACTTCGTGGGTCACTCGTGATTGGTGCAAGTCGCGAGTTACTCTCTTGGACAGGTTGTACTGAGCTGGACACCTAGCCTGACTGTTCACCTTCCTGCATGTGCTTCTCATGTAACCTTCAGCTATCTTGATAAAATCTTCACCACTTCATATTAAACCCATTACAAATAAATCCCACAAAAATACAAGGAAATAAATTATGCAATTACAACACTTTTTGTCATGGAATAAGCCAACACTAATGTTATGAGAAATTGACTTTTGGTAAAGTAATTCCAATGTCAGTGACTGCGAATGTGGATTTAATAATAGTATCAGAATCTTCTGTATATATTGTCTCTTGAAAATTTTAACTTGCTGGCTGTCTATGTTTTATAATTGATATATTCATAATTGTAGAACTGATTGACTTGTATTCTTTATAATTTTAATTGTTCTCTTAGATTCATATCTTATGATTGTAGAATTCTTTTTTTTTTTTTTGTTGAGAAATTTATGATTGTAGAATTCCATTACGTGTGTTTTGTAATATACAATTTTTTGTCTTACCATTTTATTCCATATAATGAAAAGGCAATTAGTGGAGTATTAGTATTAGTGCACTAATGTGAGGATTAATGCTTCAAAACATTGAAAGAGGAGAACATGCAACAATAGAGATTTAAAAAAGGGAAATGGAATGGAGGGAAAGCTGAAAAGATAAAAATTTGAGGTGAAACAAAGTTAATTTGAAATTTAAACCGTCTATTAGGCTTGCCAAATATGTTTGTAAATTCCAAAAAACTAACTGTTATTAATTAGTTAGTGCACTAAATATAAATACTTGATGTTTAGAAAAAGTAAATTGCCAATTATGCATACTCATATATATATATTCCTTACACATACTTGATAATAATATGGGAATTATGTGGTAATAAAATTATTTCTTACTCCAATTAATGTTTTTAAGGAAAATTTTCAAATAACCCTTTAAAAATGAAAGTTGATTGGACAGATAATGCTCACACCAAGAGGAAAAAAAAAAAAAAAAGAATCAAACTTAAATCCCCTTAGTTTGCCAAATGGGAGAGGGTGAATATATAATTATTAAATATATTACCTTTTTTTTTTTTAAGAGAGAGTTCCAACCTATGACGTCCGTTCCTAAACATATATTACCTATATGTTTTAAAATGTACACAAACTTTTTTAAAAATAATTATAATAAGTTGGACTGGGTAAAGAAGAAGGAGACCAGGAACAACTGAAATTGTCTTCTTTTTAGTTCTTATTTAATTTAGTTCAAACATAAAAATTCAAATGAAAACATAGCTCTACTTTTTTGTATAAAGGAAAATGGAATATAGATACACACTTAAGTAATGAATTTCATATGGAGCAAAAAAAAGTAATGAATTTCATAGAATAAACATTATAGGTTTAAATAATTATTATCTATGAAAAATGTTAATACCCATTAGATTTCTAAGAAAATTTACATTAAAAAAATTAGTAGTTTCATTGCATGGGGGGCGTTAGTATGTTTTTAGGGATATTAAAAGACATGTCATTGATTCTCAAAAAAAAAAAAGACATGTCATTTATTTTTATATATTTATTGCACTTAATAATAGGTAGTAATACCTTATAGTCATCCTTCTTCTGAAAAAGATATATAAAAAAATATAACATACTGTAACTGAATTGAAAGATGTGGCTTTAAGTTTAAAATCTAAAAGTGAGTTCTAGTTAGTAATAGGTAAAGTTTTTGATGGTTGAATAAAAGATTTGAGATTCAATTTCCATCAACATCAAAAATTGATTGGTGTCTTAGTTTGATGATAAAGAGCTATTATCGAGGCAAATGTCATAGATTGAAACTCTCTAAAAAAAGGTTTAAAATCCAAAGGTCTACTATCATGTATATGGAAAATAATTTCCCTACGGTGTGTAACTGAATATTTATAACAATGCTTAGTAAATGTTTTCATTATGGAATCTAATAGGAAATAAAGGAAAAAAAAAAATTGATGGAGTATTTAAAGGGACTTATAGTGGATATTTATTAAAATGGTAGAATTTATAGTGCTCATTAAGATTTTTTTTTAATTTATTTATTGGTGACACATGGCAAAAAAATTAACATGTACTAGTAGTTCTGTAGTTGTTTATCATGTGACGTTATTTTTTTATATTATACTGGGTTTGACTTATCTGCAGTACTTTTTTAATTGAAATTTCATTTTATTTTAATGAAAAACCGTCACATCATTCTTTAACTAAATAAAATTTGGATATTAAAATCCACTATCACTTGTCATTGTATATTTAAAACAAAATGACATGTCCAGTTAAAAAAGTATTAAGAGTAAGTTAAACTCTAAATTATAAAGTGGAAGTTCTCATTTCACTAAACTATAGTCAACTAAGTTTCCATGCCGACTCTCATCAAAAATAGAAAATAAAAATTTCCCACAATATAGTCTGCCAAAGCTAAAAGCTTAAAACGTCAATATATGATACTTGCCTGCCAGTACAAATCGGCAACCACAGTTTGCGTCACACACCTTAGACACCTACCACATATTCACGTGGTACGTACCTAACCCAACCCAACATGCCAATATTTTTTCTTTTACGTAATTGCTTTTCTACTAATAGCCCCTTCATTGCTACGTGATTATCATTCCTTTTGTGTCTATTCCCAGTTCTTGGTTTATTTCAATAATTTTCATCCATGGAAACCTCAAAAGCTCATGTAGCATTACTTCCCCTCCCTGGCATGGGCCATATGATCCCATTCCTTGGTCTCGGTAAACTCTTTGTCACTCACCACAACTTCAAAGTCACAATCTTCCTTGTCAGCATTGATCACTCATCACAAACATTGTCCAAAACTATCATCTCAGAGATGAGCAATGAGCTCTGTAACATTGTGCAACTCCCCCCAGTTGACATCACTGGGGTCGTTGATCCCAACGCTACAGTTGGTTTGAGGCTCTCAGTAACGATGCGTGAAATCGTGCCAGCCTTTCGGTCATCAGTAGCTACAATGAAGCCATGTCCAACAGTTCTAATCACTGACATTTTTGGAACCGATGCTTTCTCAGTCGCTGAAGAGTTTGGCATGTTAAAGTACGTTTTCTCTCCTTCAAATGCATGGATCCTTGCATTGACTATCTACACTCCGGTACTAGATAAGGAAGTGAAGGGTGAGTATGTTCACCAAAAAGAGCCACTGAAGATTCCAGGTTGTGCTTCTGTTCGTGTTGAGGATTTGTTTGATCCTTTACTGGATAGAACTAATCAACAATACGATGAGTACCTGCATGCAGGGATTAGGTTGAGAACGAGTGATGGGGTTTTGATGAACTGTTGGGAGGAGCTTCAGCCTAAAACAGTTGCGGCTTTGAGAGATGATAAGCTACTTGGTTGTGTATTAAAGAGACCAGTGTACCCAGTTGGTCCAATAGTAACACAATCAGGTAACTCGTCCAAGAGTGGCTTGCTGTTTGATTGGCTAAATAAGCAATCAAATGATTCTGTGGTGTATGTGTCATTTGGGAGTGGTGCAACACTGTCACACGAGCAAATGACTGAGCTAGCTTTTGGGTTGGAGTTGAGCCAGCAGAGGTTTGTTTGGGTAGTACGCGCACCCACTAAGGAATCTGGGAATAAGACATATTTGAAGGGGAGGAGTGGGGATGAAAATCATGACCAATTTGGGTACTTGCCAAACGGGTTCATGTCAAGGATCCAAAATGTTGGGTTTGTGATCTCAGATTGGGTTTCACAAGTGGACATCTTGAGCCACCCTTCTATTGGAGCGTTTATATCTCATTGTGGATGGAATTCGACACTGGAAAGTATTTTGATGGGTGTCCCTATAATTGCATTTCCACTCTTTGCAGAGCAAAAGATGAATGCTACTATGCTTACAGAGGAATTTGGCATGGCAGTTCGATTGGAGGTTTTGCCGTCGAAAAAAGTGGTGGGAAGGGAGGAGATACAAAAGAAGGTGAGGAAGATCATGGTAGACAATGAAGGGCATGGAATAAGGGACAGGGTTAATGAACTGAAATATAGTGCTAAGGAAGCTTTGTGCAAAGGTAGTTCCTCCTACAAGGCACTGTCTGAATTGGCAAAGAGGTTTGAGGCCCGCATGCAACTCCAGAATAAGAAAGCTCCATCACCCATAACCCATGAGTGATCATTTTTAGTACCATGTATGTATGTATGTATGTATGTATTTATGCATGCATGTATGTATGTACGTAGGCTCGCTAGCCCTATGCAAATGTTTTGTCATAACCAATCTTTGCCATGCATGGAGAACCAGAGCAATGTATTTGAGGATAAGATGTGGCATATTGGTAAGATCCTTGTAGTTCTTATAGTTCTATTGACCTTTCATAGTATTTGTAATGAAGATGTTAAGAGTTTATATTGCCTTATCCCCAATTATGAAATTATAATATAAAATTCTGAAAAAAAAAAAAAAAAAAAAAGCTTTTGCTAGATACTATGTGCACTTAACGATATATGAGACCTAAACATGAGCATTTGTTGGGATACAAGATTGATGCATAATCATTTTAAGACAAATGCATCAGTACAGAGGAGCACTAACCCATGAGTGATCATTTTTAGTACCATGCATGTATGTATGTATGTATATATGCATGTATGTATGTATCTATGTATGTGTTGTATGTATGTATGTAGGCTCACTAGCCCCATGCAAATGTTTTTTTGTCATAACCAATCTTTGCCATGCATAAAGTACCAGAGCAATGTATTTGAGGATAAGATATGGCATATATAGTGGTAAGACTCTTATAGTTCTATTGACATTTCATAGTATTTGTAACGAAGATGTTTAGAGTTTAAATCTCCTTATTTCCAATTATGGAATTATAAAATAAAATTCTTAAAAAAAAAAAAAAGAAAAAAAAAAAAAAAAAGGCTTTTGTTAGGTACTATGTGCACTTAACGATATATGAGACCTAAATTAAACATGAGCATTTGTTGGAATACAAGATTGATGCATAATCATTTTAAGACAAATGCATGAGTTCGGTACAGAGGAGCACTATACACAATACATACCATTTTTCAATATCTTTTCACCTAATGGTATATGTGTAAGCAGTGGCAGAGCCACTTGAGTACCGAGGAGGGCCTGGGCCCCCCCAAAATTTTTCCTCTTGGCACCCCCCCCCCTCAAAAATTTTGAAAAAATTTATAATTTTTTTTAAATATCTTAAATAATTTTGTCATTTTGGCCCCCCTATCCCTGATAATATACCTATATAAAGTCTAAAAATAAATACAATTTTCATTTAAATAAAATACAATCCACAAATACATGTCAACAAATTACAATAATTACACATTTAGCATCATTAAAATGAATACAGGTATTTTAACAATTACCTCAACAAATAAATGAGAAAAAAAATTCTAATTTTCATCCCAATACATCTAGGGCTTACTTGTACACGGCAAAAAAAATTGAAAAGTCTGAAACTTTGTCTCTCCCACACGGCCACACAGTTGTAGCAGTCTTGCAGAACAGAAAAAATCTTTCTTACAGACTTACACTGGTGACTCTCTCTCTCTCGCTCTCTCTATCTTTGTTGAGGACTTGGGCTTTGCATTCTTCTTCTTTTTCTTCTTTCAGTTCTTTCTCTTTGCCTTCAGCCTCCTTCAGTCCATCTCGCCACTGCACTACCTTTGCTCTCTTCTTCTTTCTTTTTTTAATCTTTTCAGATTTTAGTTCTTTGCTTTTCATTCCTTTGTTTAAAAGTAAAAGTTTTGTCTCTTTGTTTAAAAGTAAAGGTTTTGCACTTTCTAGAATTGCAATAGTGTAATGTATGTACTATGTGTTCAATTTTTCTTTGGTAAACGTACTATGTGTTGAATTTAGACAATAAAGAGTGACTAATCTTGTCCCTTTCTCATTATTATTGTCAGTAACCTATTGTTGTGGGTCCCTCAATTTGTGACTCAATTTTGTGAAGCTTCTGTGCTTGTGCTTGTGCTTGACAGCTTGTGCTGTGTGCTCCTTTTCATTGCTTTCTTTTTTAAATTTCTTATAATATATTATTTATTATTATAATAATCAATATATTATAAACAATATATATATTCATGTATTTAGTTGTTGTTTATTATATATATATATATATATATATATATTTTTATGTATTGACATTTACATGATTGTTTGTCTTTTATTTAATAAGTGATAATTTAATTTGATAATTTAGGTCATAGGCAAGTTTAGGACTATTGACTCATTCTTCAAAAAAAATGAAGACGGTAATTCAGAAAATAGTACACTTTTAGGTTCTAATGTTGAAGCGTCAACTTCCAATGAGCGTCCTTCCAAATCTCCAAGAATTGATCCCGAAAAACATCCTTCTAGATCGTCAGTGGTGGAAGTGGAACTTGAAGAAAGTCATTTAAAATTTTCACCACTTAGTTCCAATGAAGTTGATGTTAGAATTTTAAAATGAGATCCAGGAGAGCGCATTGAAATGTGTAACTATCCAGCCAATATACGTGATGAAGTTAGACGTGCTTATTTAAAAGCTAAACCATATCAAATCCGTCTTTCAAACTATCCATTTTCTAGAGAAAAGCATCCTCGTCGCTTTCAAGCTTCTTGGTTCATTCAATTTTCTTCTTGGCTGGAGTATTCTCCTACTAAAGATGCTGCATACTGTCTGCCATGTTATCTCTTTACCATGGAAAGAAGTAGACGCCCTGGCTGTGATGCATTTACTTTCACAGGATTTAGAAATTGGAAAAAAGTCAATAATATTATGGAAAGAATTGTGCCTTTTTGAATCATGTTGGAGAAGATCCTTGCTCACCACACAACAATGCTGTGAAATATTGTGATGATCTATTGAATGAATCAGTGCATATAGATAAAGTGATGAATGTGCAAAGTTCTGAACAAATTCTAAATAATCGACCGTGGGTGAAAACTTCTATTGATACTGTTCGATGGCTCACCTTTCAAGGGTGTCCTTTTAGAGGTCATGATGAAACTCTTCAATCAAAAAATCGAGGAAATTTCCTTGAGATGATTAGAATTTTGGCATCTTATAATGATAAGGTTGCACAAGTTGTTTTGGAAAATGCTCCTAAATCTGCCAAGTACACTTCACCTACAATTCAGAAGGAGATTCTGCATGTTATTGCAAGTAAAGTGCAGAGTAAGATTCGTGAAGACATTGGGGATTCCAAATTTTGTATTATTGTTGATGAGTCATGTGATGAGTCAAAGAGAGAGCAATTGGCTCTTGTTTTGAGATTTGTTGACAATGATGGCTTTATACAAGAACGCTTCTTTGATCTTTCTCATGTTAAAGACACTGCTGCATTGACCCTGAAGAACGAAATATATGCTATTCTTTCTCATCATTGTCTTGACATTCAAAATATTCGTGGACAAGGATATGACGGTGCTAGCAACATGTGTGGTGAATGGAAAGGATTGCAAGCCTTAGTTCTTAATGATTGTCCTTATGCATACTATGTGCATTGCTTTGCTGGTCGGTTACAATTAGCATTAGTTGCTGCATCAAGAGAGGTAATCTCTATCCATGAATTCTTCTTGAATTTAAATTTCATTATCACTGCAGTTGGTTCTTCACGTAAACGTAATGATGAATTAAGAGCTGCTCAAGCTGCAGAAATTGCTAGAATGTTAGCTATTGATGAACTTGAAACAAGAACAGGAGCAAACAAAATTGGGACTCTAAAACGGGCTGGAGATTCTCGTTGGGGGTCTCATTTTAATTCTATTTGTAGCCTAATGAGGATGTTTGGTCCAACTTGTTTGGTGCTTGAAAATATAAAGGAAGACGGGTCCACCTACTTGCAACGTGGAGATGCAAATGTAGCTCATAAAATGATTAATTCATTTGAGTTTAAATTTAGTTTACATCTAATGAAGGAAATCATGGGTATTACTGATGTTCTTTGTCAAGCTTTACAGCAGAAATCTCAAGACATCTCAAATGCCCAAAATTTAGTTTCAACAACAAAGACACTCATCCAAAATTTAAGAGTAGATGGCTGGGATAATTTTCTTGAGAATGTCATAGGATTCTCCAAAATATTTGAAATTGATATTCCAGATCTAAGTGCTCAATATGCTGAAGGTAGAAGTCGTAAGAAAAGGGATCATGTTACAGTGGAGCATCATTATCATTTTGATATATTTAATGCTACAATAGATGTTCAATTGCAAGAGCTTAACAATAGGTTTGGTGAACAACCAATAGAACTCTTGACACTTTGCTTTGCTTTGGATCCAAAGGATGCTTACAAATCCTTTAATGTGGATGATATATGTCGTCTTGTTGAGAAATATTATCCTCTTGATTTTTCTAAGTGTGATAGGACTGGTTTGAAAATTCAATTGAAGCTATTTGAGCATGATGTGCAAAATCATTTGAAGTTTCAGAATTTGTCATCTATGGCAGAATTATGTCGAAGGTTAGTAGAGACAGAAAAGTCACAGGTATATCCTCTTATTGATCAATTGATTCACCTTGTTTTGACTCTTCCAGTGTCCACAGCAACTAGTGAGCGAGCCTTTTCAGCTATGAAAATTGTTAAAACAAGACTGCGCGACAAAATGGAGGACGAGTTTCTCTCAGATAACTTAGTTGTCAACATTGAAAAGGAAATTGCTGAGAACTTCACTACTGACTCAATACTTGATGACTTTAGATCTCTTAAAGAGCGTAGGTTACAGTTTTGAACAAAGATGTTTAGCTTTTATGTTATTGTATGTTTTGCTACTTTGCCTATTTTATAGTTGATTAAAGATATTAAATCATTTTTTCAATTTTGTCTCATGATTGTTTAATTTTAATTAAATATACTTTGGTTTATACATATTCAGTTATGAAGTATTGTATATTACTATTTTACATTTCATACCAAAATATATATATATATATATATATATATACATGGCCCCCCAAATATAAATTCCTGGCTCCACCACTATGTGTAAGAGTCTTCAACTTATACAAGCTTTCAAATGGTAGAATGTAGATTACAAATATTTCAGCTCTAAAGTTATCGCATACTTTTTATTTATTGAGACTTACTTACATCGTGTATGCATGGTTTGCTTTACGTGACAATTCCGTTAATTTTAATGAAAGAGATTCATAAAAAAAAAAAAACAAAACCCAGGAAAAAAAAAAATTAAAGAAAAGGACTGTCCAACCTTAAAGCTTGTGAACAAAGAAGCCCAAATGCGGTGGAACTTTTATTGTGCTTAAGACGTGGAATTTATATTAGGATTAATTTTGATAGTCCAATGTTCAAGGGAAAAAAATAAGCTCCATTAAAAATGATATCAAAAAGGGAAGCCCCGATTTAAATATTAAATAAGGTATATATGGTATATTGTCCTAATATGATTACTTCACAATTAGGTGTAACCCAACCTTAATTAAGAGCATTAGTATCAGGTATCGTAAGAAAATGATATTTTAACACATCAAAAAAATTATTCTCAAAAAAAAAAAAAAAAAGCCACATCAAAAAAATTATTTTTCTATTTTGACACACCATTTTACCATTCACTCCATTTTATTTAAGTATTTTTTATTTATTCTTCTTAATTAATTTTTTATTCTTGCTTTATTAGAGGGATTCGGTCAATATTCAAGGGGTGAGAGAATGAATTGGATTGTGATAGGATGAGTGGCTGTGAGACAGGAAGAGTGAGTCTAAGGGTGAGAGGATGAGTGGTTGTGAGAGTGAGAGAGAGAAAAGTAATAATATTTTACTAGAGGAGAGTGAAAGTTGATTAAAAAATACACAAAAAAATAAATAGAATATATGACCATACTGTGCCATAGATAGAATCATAGAACTATACTGTAGCAAATGCCAAATATTTTTCGCATTTGACATATCTGACGCTGGTTTGGTTTTGGTGTTTAACGTATCAAATACAAAAAATTTAGCATTTGGCACAGTTGATGTCAATGCTCTATAAGATTTGCAAAATATCAATTCATTAAAATATTATTTAGTGGTGTAATATTGAGAAAGAGTTACTTTATACATTGATTTTCAAAATATTAGTCCCACGAAACGATATTAACATTGTGAAAGAGTTTCTTATTGTGACACTACTTAATAATATTATGTTTGTTTTTAGAATAATATTCTCTAGAAAATGAGTTATTTTCCAAAAAGTATTTTCTATAAAATTATCTCATTTTTCTATGTTTGGTAGCAACCTTAAATGAGTTAAAAAAATAATTTTCTAACTTCTCTTATTTAGCTTACTGTAAGATAGAGTTTTTTTTCAAAAACATTAGTGGAAAAAAATCTCTAAAAATAAGCCATATTTTTTATGTTTGACCAAAAATAATTTTCCTTTAAATCATTTTTTCTGATGCTACCAAACACTAGAAAAAATAGAAAACTATCTTTATACAATATTTTCAATTGAAAAAAACAGAGCATTACTTTTAATTGGATTCTTATTCTGAAAATTACTCAATTAAATTATATGTTATTATTCTTTTTAGGGTAAAATTTAGGTATAATTTCTTAGACATTGTACCTTATAGCTTGTTTGTATGGAGGGGAGGAATATGGTTCTTTGAATCTTGTTTGGATGTTTTTCAAGGGAGGAGAAATGGAACCTCTCTTTATTAATTCCCCCAAATTGGAGGAATTTAGAAGGGGGAAGTGGAGGGGTTCTAGATATTGTTTAAAATTTTAAGCTATCAATTGTACCTATTTGATGTCAATTTATATCTATTTATTTAATATTAACAAATGAAGGCCATAATTGTTAATTTATATAACCAATTCTGCCCCCCCCCCCCCCCCCCCCACACACACACACACTTTTATGGGAAGGGATATTTATTCCTACTTCTTCTACTTAATTTTAAAAACATTTAGTGTCCATTTGGTTAGATGAATGAAAAAGTGGAAGGATAGAAAATGAGAGAAGAGATAGAAATGTGGGAGGATAGAAGAGATTTAGTTTTCTCTCAAATGTGTTTGGTTGGGAGGATGGAAGAGTGAAGAGATGGGAAACTCATTTATTTGATTGAGAACAAAAATGAGAGGATAGAAAAAGTAGATTGTATAAATTTACTCCTATGTCCTTAACACCAAGAAAAAATAATACTATATAAGGAAAAAAAAAAAAACTAAAAATTAAGAGGGGGGCGGGGGGGAAGGGGGACAAAATGCAACATAAATAGATAAACCAAAACTAAAAGTTAAAAGGGAAAAACCTAAAATGTAACATACTTGGCGAGAAAATAACATTCTTGGGAAAAGCTGAGAACTCATGTGGGAGAGCATACGGTTCTGCCATGTGGCACTTTGTATGAGTAGTATTTCATTTAACGTTTCACCTCATCACCCATCTTCTTATCAATGATCATTTTAAGCCATAAATGTAAAAAATTAAGAGATTTGGTTCGCCCTATTTTCTTTTAGAGAGTTTCAACCTATGACGTCCGCTCCTGATGATAGCTCTTTATCATTAGACCAAGACATCAATCAGTTTTTGGTGTAGGCGGGGGATTGAACCCCAGATCTCTTATTCAACCATCAGAGACTTTACCAGTTGAGCTAACTGGAACCCACGGTTCGCCCCCTTTTCCAACTTCTTGAACTCTTCCACTTTTAATTTTAGTAATTTCAAAAAATGAAAGGATTACTCCTCGCAATGTTAATTTTTCATGTTATAATAGCAGTTATTTTTTATATTCTAGTTTCACAAAATATTGACAAGCCAAGAGAGAGAGAGAGAGAGAGAGAGAGAGAGAGAGAGAGAGAGAGAGAGAGAGAGTATGAAATTGGCTTTGGATTTAGGTATATATGATCTAAACCTCTCAACAACACTGTCAAAACTTGATATAGTGCTTCAGTGACATTTGGGGTTTCTAAAATGTATGTTTAGGAAATAAATTAAGTCTTTATATGTGTTATTTGTGTTTATTTAAATTTTTGGAAAATGCTTAATCTTTGTAAGTTTTATTTTATTTTAAAGAGATATTTTCAACCTATGATGTCAATTCCTAATGATAGCTCTTTATCATCAGAACAAAACACCAATTGGTTTTTTGCTGTAGGCAAGATCGAAACCCAGATCTCTTATTTGATGATAAGGGTCCGTTTGGGAGTTTATAAGGGAATGAAATGGAATGATCATTAAAGGAATGGAATGGATTTAGTAGGGAAAAACAAACAAAGCTCATGAAAAAATAACCACTCTACTAATATAAAAGACTACACACAAAACAATATAAAAAACACTATATATCACTCTCATGAATGACTAGCAAACAGTTGATCAAAAAAAAAAAAAAAAAAATGACCAACAAACAATTTTTGTAAGACTTGAAAGACATGAATGACTAGCAAACAATTGATTTTTATGAAATTGTTTCATCCGTGGACCCCATAGCTATCATTTCTTAGACTTGAAAGACACACCTCAAGACTTGAAAGACCCATAGCACTCTTTGGAGACTATAACTGACTGGAAGATAAAGAAAAAGAAAAAGATACTTGTTGTGAGCAGTAATTGAAAATTGTAGCAGACAAAGAAAAAGAAAGACTAGCGGCAGTAGCTTCACTTTGCAAAGAACATGCAATAATGTGCAAGAATGATAGCTATATTTTTTACGGCTAAATGAGAAAAAAAAATGGCTGATATTAAAGGGGTATTTTAGGGTTTTAACGAAAATTTCATTAAACCTAAATTCATTCCTTCACAATTTTGGAGGGAATAGAAATTTAAGGTTTTGAGAAAAAAAGAAAAAAGAAAAAGGAATGAGTGTTCCATCCTAACCATTTCATTTCCTTCCACTCAAACTCCCAAACAAGGGAATGAACCTTCTATTCCCTCTGCTATAACTCCCAAACAAAGGGAGGGAAGAATATTCTAAAATTATTCATTTCATTCCATTCTCTTCTCACAATTTTCCACATCAACACAATATTTAAAAAATAAAAATGAAAATTAAAAACTATTTTCACTCAAAAACAAAACCGGATACTTATCTTAAAAAAAAAAAAAAAAAAAAAAAAAAAAAAAAAAAAAAAAAAAAACAAACAAACAAACAAAACCTAGCTTAACCCGACTCCTCTCTTTCAAACCTTACGCATTAAAATTTTAGATGATCTCTCTTCCCTTCCTATTCTGCTTTTCCTTCTCCTTCAATGAGTTTAGCCGTTCCCTCTTTATTATTTCGATTTTAATACCCTGCCATCCCTACCTAATATGATTTATTCTCTTAACTATTCCACAGTCAGGAAAAAAGAAAAGGTGAGCGAGAGAGAGAGAGAGAAAGCAAAAGAGAGAGAGAGAAGATGATGAATACGTCAATGGCTTCCCTAAGGTCATTCTCCGCGAGGTTTGTGGTTGCTCCGCTGAGGTATGTTACGATTTTTGCTGTTTTCTCTGTAAATCTTTCACTCTAATTGTTTATTACTGTTAAATCTATTAATGTGTTATGACTCTTCGTTTATTCAATGATCTTCAATGAATTTTCACCTAAATTTTGCAAATTGTGAACCGAAATTTGGTTGATTAATGCAGTGGTCCACAATTCACATAGATGAGAAAACTTGGCTAATCTTGAAGCTTGAAGCGAAGTTTGATTTGAAAAGGGTTTTTTTTTTTTTTTTTTGCCGACAGTTTGCTCTCTGTGTTCTGCAAGAAAACGAAGAGGTTAGGATGTAATTGATGTTATCTTGGTTCTTGGATTATATTTTGACTAATTGAAACCAAAATCCTAAACCTTTATCTTTTAGAACTTTGTTTTGTATGTTTAATGCTGCCAAATCTTTCTTTGTTTTGTATGTGTAACGTTTTTATGTACATATATATAGTTTCCTTGCCACCGTCAAATTCAAAGAATTTGCAACTGAAGCCAACCTTCTTTGAAGAGCAAAATCTGAACCCTAGGTAAGAATTCTGATTCTCTTTCAATTGAAAACCTACCTACCCTGTTATTATTTACTTTTGGTGTTTTGGGTTGCTATGGTTGAATGATTGGCCTTTAGTTCACCAGCCTTAAAAAGGGTTTTCTAAAAAAAAATTAATTGTATTTACTTTAGGGGCTATGGTTTCTTTGGCTTTATATCTTATTGTGGTAGAAGTCGAACACTTTAGTGGGTTTTCAAACTTGGGCTTCTTCCCCTAGAGGTGGAAGATTCTTTCTTTAATTTTTGGTTATTGGTTCTGGATTTACATTACTTTGCTATTATTATTATTTTCATACGTGATGTGTAGAATTGGATCATGGGTGAATTATAATTGAATTCATAGATTGATGGGTTTAGATGTAGAGGGTTTAGATAATTCAAATTATTGGACACATTGAATTTTTATGTTCCTATCTATGTTGTGATTTGTTATTTAAAAATATTGTATAGTTTATATCATTAGTTGCCCTTTTTAGTTGGTAGATTTTGGATCAAGCTTAATTGCATGGTGTCCTTTCTTCAAAATTCTAGACCTTTACATATGAGTCATTGAGACAAAAGATTTTTGAAGATAGGCCAACCCTATCATAGCATCACCCGATGTGCTTTACAATTGTCTGAGTGAAGTCAAAATAAAAAAAGTATCTTGGAAAATTTTTTATGTTTATTTTATGAAAATCCTCTATTTTCGTTTGGATTATTTATTGTTTTTTTTTTTCATGCCAATACAACATGATATTTGTTTTGTTTACTACAAGGATTTTTGTAATTATTAGAATATGATGACTCTTATACCTTGATATTTTTTTGCTGATTCTTCCCACTATAGCGGTAATACTGTTCAATATCCCAACCAAAGCACCTAGGTTGTCCACCTATTTCAGACCTCTGTACAGCCCCTTTCAATTTTCAGTTCAAGCCATTGATATCTACATTACCTGCAAGGTCTCTGTCTTTCTCCATGTATATGTGTATGTGTGTAAAGTTTGTCTTTTTTCTCTATTTATATGTGTAAAGTTTGACTCTTTTATGGCTTTCAATGGGTGATATTTTCATTTTGGTTGGAATTGCTTAGGTGTTTCAAGTTAGAGTGAGTTTTGTAAAGGGTGTGCAAAAGCAAGAGGCATGGTGGGAAAGACAACATGAACTTGCGACTGAGAATTTTGGGGTAAGAATTTCTTCTAATATTTCTTATTCTTCATCTTCTTCTTTCAATTTTTATTTCTTTAAGTTTTAATTTTGTTTATATAGAATTGTTAGTGTCCACATGTATTTTTGTGTGGTTGTCTTTAGAATAAATATATTATGACTTTGGGAATTTACTTTCTGACTTAAGTGAATTATAAATATTGGGGCCTTGAAGCTTATTTCATCATAATTTACCACTAATCAATTGATACTGCATGACCTATTATCTATATATCTTTAAAAGAAAAGGTTTGTAAAAGGATTTTTAAAAAAATTTTTTTTTTTTTTGCCCTATTTGAAGCTTCTCAATGGTTATCACTAAGACTTAGTAAGGAAACCACAAATATGATAAACCATATGTAAATTTACTTTAAAATTTGATTCACGGTTCACACTATTGTTTTCATTACATTCCTATGTGTTATTCTATAGACTCTTACAATTATGATTTTCATTATGTTATGATGTTTAGAAATCATTTATTTTTAGGAGTGACCTTCTTGCATCAATTTATAGTGGTAGATGATGAATTTTGATAAATGTCAAGTTTTGTTGAAGGAGCTTACAGGTATTGATATAAATTTCATATAAATTGTGAGTGGTGTTAAATCATTCACTTAAAAGTGATTGTCTATTCAGTACTATTAGAAATAACTCTTGCTGCTGGGTCATGTAATTAATTGGACATGGACATTAAAGAAATCCATTTATGAATGAGGAGGAGGAGGAATACATTTTGCATACACACCTTTTTTAAGGGTTTAATTCATTCAACTAACTACCTACTATTGTAGTTTACTTTTAATTCTTTTTTCTTCAATCCTTTTATGATGGTTGCTATTGAAAGGTAGAGATAGAGTTATTTTTTGTTTTTTTTTTGTTATTTGTTGGCTTATAAATTCTGTTCAATTCTTTTTTGTGTTTCTATATAGTTTTATAGGCTCTATTCAGTACTGTTAGTGGAAGCAATTGGACGTGCTTAATGATTTTGTCGAAGGAGATTACAGGTATTGATATAAATTATTATTATTTAAAAAATATCGTCAATCATTAATATACAATGAATCATTGGATGCTATTAGAAGAGAATTGGATGTCAAATTGTAGAATAAATTTCATGGGTTTGGTTGTGCTGAGGGTGTGGGGTTAAGTTTGAAATATAACAACAACTAGAACCCAACAATAATTAAATGACATTAGGGTGATTAGTATTTGTTTTTCTTCATTGGGATAAGTATTTTTTTCTCTTTTGAATATTGAGACTGCTAAGTTTTATATATTGAAAGCACTGATTAGCTTAATGCCTAAGATAGTAATCAATATATAGTGTATGTTGTCTCATTTCAGTGATTTTAAGCATCCTTTTTTATAAATTTGTTTTAGATGGAGGCAAATAAACCTGAGTTTGAAAGAATTCAAACTAGAAGTCTTTTCCAAATTTGTTATTGGCTTCTCACAAGAGTTTGATAGAATTCCTAAATAGTGTTCGTATGGCATGATCTGTTTTCCCACATAAATTAGTTCCTAAATCCATACGAGGGCTTTCTACCTCCAGTTCCCTAAAATTTTAAATTCTAAGTTTGGAAAGATTCTCCCCCTTGCTAATTTTTTTAGATTATTTTTTCAAGTCTTCTGGTATTGAAATATATAATATAATTAACCCTTTTAATCTCATCTCTTGAGACTATGTACCTAGATATACTTTTTAGGCACTTATAAGCCATCATGAATTTATTTATCTTTTGAGACCGTATAAGCCATCATGAATATTATTTCTTTTCAGCCATGCTTTGTTAATCCAAAGAAGTAAATAAGTTCATTATGCAAGACCTATATAACATTTTTCCTTCAGGCAATGGTGTGACTTTAAATTTTAAGATATTTCATACTTAATTCCATCTGCCTTGATATTATAAATAAATTACCACTTATCTAAAAATCATAAATTGTTAGTAACTAATAAATTTAATCATTCAATCAAAATTCTTAATTGCTCTTTCTAAAATCCTATTGCAAGGAGGGGGGAGAATATTGTCCAAAGAATGATGGAAAACTAGCAAATTATTCACGTGATTTCAAATCAATATCTAATCTAATGCTATATATGTTAAAGCAGAAGCTAAGAGAAAGTAAGGCTCTACAATTAAGGATGTTGGGAAAGGTAGAAATAGAGTTATTTTCTGTTTTTTGCTCCCATGCCTTGCTGCTTGCTTTGTTGTATATGTTCTTGTTGTTGGTTGTACAGGGTGAATGGGAAAAGGAGCTGCCTTTGTTGGGTTTCTTGGTTCAATAAGAAAAAGGAGGAAGCTTTATATGTTTTTGGTCGTGCTTTCCTTGGGTTTCTTTGAGAGGTTGGTATGATTGCTGTGGAGAGTTGTTGGTTGTCTCGGCCTTCTCAAGTTTGTGGGAAAGGAGGGAACTTTTTGTATTTTTGGGCTAAGAAAGGGTTCTGTTTAAGGAGTTATGGAGGGCTGGAACAGTGGTACTTTTTGTATTTGTTATGTTACTTTTTTTCTTTTCTATCTCATTTGTCTATATTGAATTGTGCTTAAGAACAGCCAATGCTATTGCCCATTGTATCTAGATAAATAAATTACTTTGTTGTATACTGCAGAATATGAGCAGCAAGATAGAGTTACAAAAATTGCCCCATTTTGTAAAATATGTTACTATCTAATTTTATAAAGAACATTTTTCTACCGTTGAGTTGGCTTATCAGACTTGGAATATATGTAGTTTGTTTTAAATCTAACCTACATATGTAAAGGGTTTATGATGTTTCCTTCCTTAGAGGTATAGAATATGGGTGTGTACACTTTACATGAAACTGTAATTTGTCTTTACACAAATTTTACTATAAATAAAAAAAAATTTGCTGCGATTGTTTAAATATGAGCTATGAAAACAAGTTTGAGTAAAAAGTGAAGAAGAGGGTTAATTTTTTTAATAATTTGATAATTTAAGAAGAGGCTGTTTGAACCTAACAAATATAAGTATAATGTTATATAGATTTTGTAGATATTCTTTGTGCTTTCCCGTGCATCGCACGAGTTAGTGACTAGTATGTATGTAAAATTAAACTTAAGATATAAAATAGTATAATTTTATATTTCTCTATTCAATTATTGTTAGATTTTTAATCTCTTGACATGTATATTTAGTTTTGCAAATTAAAAATTATAAACCTTAAATCTTAGATGTTTAGCCTTCAAGAGTTCAAGTGTTTTCTTTATAAATATATATATATATATATATAAATGCTCCTAAAAAAGAAAAAGAAATAATAAGAATTTTTATATTGAAAACGTCAGATGTAGAACCAAATTTATATGTACACTTAATTTTTTTTTAAATCAATAGGTTTGAAGTGGCATTTTTCACGGTTTTCTTTATAAAAAAATAATCTAGTAGAGTCGGCAGCAGGAGTTATAACAATAAGAGCTTTCAAGAAGGAAGACAAGTTCTTCACAAAGAATCTTGACCTCATTGACACAAATGCTAGTCCTTTTTCCACAGTTTTGCTGCAAACGAGTGGTTGATTGATTCAATGGATAGAAATGGTGTCAGTTGGACGGTTTTTGCCTCTGCTGCACTTTGCGTGGTTTTACTTCCTCCCTAGACTTTTAGCTCTGGTCAGTCTACCTTTATCATTCTTGGAAGTATGACCATTGCAATCATTTGGTTATTTACAAAATCTTTATGCTCTTTTTTTGGGAAATATTAATCATAGAATGATATTGAACTACTGAATCTCCCATATGAATTTTCAATTGCAGGATTCATCCGGATGGCACTTTCTTATGGTCTTTCCTTAAACATGATGTTTGTCCGTTCAGTTCAAAAGCAGTGCAGTTTAGAAAATAACATGCATATTCCCAGTGAGGCCCCTGAAGTAATAGAAGGAAACCGCCTCACAACTAATTGGCCGGCTGTGGGTAAAGTGGAGATACAAGATTTGCAGGTAAAGTTTAATTCCTTTAATGTTAAATGAAAGGAAGGTTCCTGTATATACTGAGAAATTTTATTTGAAAACAGGTCAGATATGGGTCCAATGTACCACTTGTTCTTTGTGGAATAAGTTGTACTTTTGAAGGAGGGCACAAGATTGGTATTTTTGGCCGAACTGGAAGTGGGAAGACAACCCTTATAATTTCTCTTTTTCGTCTTGTGGAGCCAGCATGGGGGAAGATTATTGTTGATGGCATTGACATCTCTACAATTGGACTTCATGATCTGAGGTCACGTTTTGGAATAATACCTCAAGATCCTACTTTTTTTAATGGGACTGTGAGATACAATTCGGATCCCTTGTCTCAACATTCTGACCAAGAAATTTGGGCAGAGGCGACTCAACATAATTTGAGACCTAAGGCGAAAAATTTATACGGGGCTTTTAATATGTAAATATTAATTAAACAAAATTATTTAATACTAATCAAATTGAGGTTAATTTGATACATTAAATACATAAATAATATCAACTAGACTAATGTTAATTTCATATAGAGAATTGAATATCATAGTTGAATTATAAATATTAATAAAAAGAAATAAAAATATATTATGATTGAAGACGATGCATAGTTAAATAAAGTTGTAATCTAATTTTTAATTTTATATTTTGATTTTAAGAGAGAGAGAGATAGATATTATTTGGTGTATGGTTTTGTAGGGTATTAATTTACAAAAATCAAAGTCTCAAACTCTTAGGAGAGATTAATCTATAATTGATGATTTAACACATTTGCAACATCTTTTTGAAATATTTTAGGGTTTCAATTGAGTTAAGGTTCTATTAGTCTCGTACTTTGAAAGTTTTAATAGAAATGAAAAAGAAAAATGCACTAATTAAAAGCACTATAAAATGTTCAAAATATAATGTGATATCGTCTCTCATTGATAAACTTCATCAATTTAGTTAATGAATGTTTATATCACATTTTATGTGATTCATAACATAGTAATTTGTAAGCCAATAGTAAAATTTGTATATCACTAATAAAAAAAATGTACAACCTTTAGAAAATATATATGATTGTATAAAAATTTGGGCCTTTAACTATAAAAAGTGGGGCCTTTTTTCCTAAGGAATTTTTTTTTTTGGTGGGCCTTAGGCCTAGGCCTAACTTGCCTAGGCCTTGAGCCGGCCCTGAATTTGGGAGGTATTACTTTGGTTGTTTTCAACTTCCGGTTGCTTTGAATTAGAAGTAGTACTCATTGGATCTTCTGTTGGGTGAACAGTGTTTATAAAGAAGTATTCTTTTTTATTTATATATTTCTGCATGGATTGCAAATATGCCGAAAGTGATAATTTTCCATTTGAAGGTTCTTTAGAAAACCATTCGGACTGAATTTGCTGATTGTACTGTGATCACTGTGGCTCACAGGATACCTACAGTGATGGATTGCACGATGGTTCTCGCTATTAGTGATGGTGAGTCACATACATTACTTCAACCCTTTTCTATAGAATATTCAATGTGTTTTTGCACCAGAATCGTCTATTTTTCTGTGGATGCCATTCATTATGTTAATCTTTAATAATTTCCGAAGTTTTTAATCCTAAATTTCTTAACGAAGGTATTGTTTTAGACATAATCATTAGCTAGATCTGACTTCACAATGTTTACAGTACAGAGAAGGTAATTCACTTTTCACTTTACATTGTGCAGATGAGTCATGTTGTACTTGTCCACTTCTTTGACAATGTCTGTCAACTGTATGTGCAGTATGCATTTTCTGGAAGGATCTGAAGTTAATACTGTATTCAATTAAGTAACAAAAACCCATATATAAAAACTGTGATATCTAATAGAGATGCATGAAGCAGTAATTTTGGCATCAAAACGTTATTTTTCAATGTTCTGAAGGAAATGTCTCTATTATGTTTCAGGAACACTAGTGGAGTACGATGAACCAGTGAAGTTAATGACAACAGAAGGTACCCTGTTTGGGCAGCTTTGTCATGGAATACTGGTCTAATCTTCAGACTGCATAATGACATTGTACATAGCAAAGTAGGCTTTTGTGGCTCTGGCTTGGTACCTTCAAACTACGAAGCAATGGGGGAAAAATAAGTTTGTTTAGCATAATTAAAATTATACTAGACAGAACAATGAGAGAGAAACCTGAACTATTGGAAAATACCCACTTCTAGTTAGAATCTGTCAATTTTGTTTGGCAGCTGGCTGTGTAATTTGACATCCTGATTAATACTAGAAAGCAAATTATAGACATCTTACAGATATTTCTTTAAAGATATTATGATGAGCTCTATGTTCCTCTCCCTCCACATGTGATTTATTCATGCATTCCTGGCTAATCTAAGAACAAGAACATGCAATAAATTTCACTCAGATGAGATTAGCCCTGCTAAATGCATCCTTCAACTTTCCGAATTAACACTGTTAACAATAATTTTAATGAAAATAATCAGATCTTTTATAGTTATATGTCCTCCTTTACATGCATTTATATCTCCATTGTTTGGTACACCTGCACTACCATAGCTACATGGCATGTGCAGATTGAGATTTTCTTCTATTCCTCATTTTCTTTCAAAATAATATCAATTATATAATTTCTATCACTTTTTTTCTTTTCTTTCAGGTAATTGAGTGCTATAAGTAATTGGATGACAAGTTTTCTGTATAATCGTATAATTCTATTCTTGTATGAAACAGAGAGATTGAAGAGCAAAGAGAGAAGAAAAGGATGAAGCTTGAAAGTGATTCACTAGGACATGTTACTCCATTTGCCATTCAGTATACAACTATCTTTGTAGCCATAATATTGTTCCAAACAAAAAAACCATTAGGACATGAAGTCTAAGTAACTCAACTGGGGTAAAGTTTCTGATGGTTGAATAAGAGATTTGGGGTTCAATTCCCGCCTATACTAAAAACCGATTAGTGTCTTCCTCTAATGACAAAGAGCTATCATCAGGAGCGGACGCCAAAGGTTGAAACTTGAAAGTCTCTCTTTCACAACCAAAAAAAAAAAAAACTATTAAGACAATCCACAACTTTCGAAAAATGACACCTTGGGAAATATCAAGCTTTTCAAAACATTTGTAGAGAAGAGAGTTGTAACCTCCAACCCCTGCTTGGCCATAAGCATTGCTAAGTTGAAGGACCTCAAATCATGAAATCCCATGCCTCATTGTTATTTTGGAACCACACACGGATAACCAATAGGCCCACATGGCACAACAGTCACACTTAAATTGATGCTAAGGAAACCTCAACAACTTTAAATCCTCTGCTGTTCTCCCTATTTTAACCTCTACTATTGCCCATAAAAACAATAACCCTAAATCCCAAATTTCGGGCCTAATTTGGGGATTTTTATTCTCTAGCAATAATTTCTTTCAATTGATTGTTAAATCAAGTAATTGAGATCCCAAATTGAAAATTTGAGCCATTAATTAGGCTGAATTGTGGCTGTTAGTGAATTATTAAAGATTTTAAGTCTTAGGGTTAGGGTTAGGGTTACAATTTACATTCCTAATTTGGGGATTTTTATGTTCCAACTATTATAACATTAAATTGAATGATATTGAAAGAAATTATGATTCTTAACTAAATATTGGAACTCTCAATTTAGTGTGCATTTGGGAAGTGTGTTTTGCGCTTCCCACGTCCACGTTTTGCATGTTCATTTTTATTTTTATTTTTCAAGCCATGATTGTTGACTTTAGGGTGTGAATAGTGCACACACAGTAACTTTTTCAACAACTTTTCAGCAACTTTTCAGTCACGGGACCCACAAACCTCACTTCTCAATCACTTTTTCATTAAAAATGGGTTTCACGATACTATTCACACATTTAAAAATTATTTTGCTACAGTATTTTTCAGTTTTCAGTTTTTAGCTGTATCCAAATGGAACCTTAATTAGATTCTGACCATATTATAATGATCTATCAAATAGGGGTCGTTTGGGATTAAACTTATAACACTAAATTAAGGGTTTTCAATCTAAAACGGATTTCACTAGATTGGCAGTGGCACTAAATAATATGTAACTATAAGGCATCTAAATAGGGTTTGTAATAGTGTTTGGGTGAAATCATAATATATTTAAGACTAATCAAAGAATTAAAAACGCTAAGGTTAGGACTTGGCCAAATTTCAAGGTTTTGATAATTTGAATTTTTTTTTTCTATCCAATTTAAAGTGTTTATATGAAATTGAGACATCCAATTACAAGTATGAACCTTCAATTTGATGAGATGAATTAAGATTTATGATTTACTCATTTTTGGATTATAATTGAAAGGGATTTTTCTTTAAATTGGGGTTTTGTCATTCAAGTATAATTTTTCAAAATAAGCCACACCTACATGAAATTGAAAGTTCTAATTGGCTTCTAGCATGTCCAATGATGGTTATTTAGGTTTTTATTGGATTTAATTTAAGAATCCTAAGGTTTTTTTTTTTTTAATAATAAAAGAATTTTAATAATTATTTATCAAAATAGCACTATTTTGACATAGTTCCCAAATAGCATTTTCATAAAATCATATTTTACAGAGATGAGCTCAAGGGCTGAAATCATCCCTTCAAGAGACTGCTTTTTGCCCTTGTTATGATGATATGACAAAGATAAGGTGCTCATGATTTTAACTTTCTGGATTTTTGTTTTTTTGTTTTTATTTATTTATGAATTTAACTTTGTGGATTTGAAATTTGGAGATTTGTTTTTTTGTGACTAAGGATTGGTTATTGTTCTTGCAATAGTTTAAGAAGTAACATAGTTTTGGTACTCTCTTAGTTGAGGTGTTTTGAGAGGACGAATTCAAAGTAGATGGAATATGCCTAAACTTGGGTTAATTATTAAACCTAAAGTTTGGGGGTTAGTGAATTAATTTGTGTAATTCATTTTATTAGTTTGATCTTCAGGTGTCATAACTTTGAAATTTTGGTAATTTATTAGTTTGACCTTGAGGTGTCATAACATTGAAATTTTAGTAATTTAGTGAGACTATTGGCGGTAAATTACCATTCCCCTTAACTACTGATAATTTTACTTAAAACATTTTGTTTTGTTGAAAGAAATAGTTATTATTTCTCATTAAGAAATTTATTGTTGAATTTTTTTAATGAAAAGAATCAGAATTTATTGTAATATAATGTTTTTTTTCTCGATAGATTCAAACAAACTAACAATTGGTTTTTAATGTATAACGTAGAATTGTTAAAAAAAAATGATAAAAAATATATAATTTTTTCGTGATGAATATCACCCAAAATCTCATAATGGTATTTCTTTCCGATTTATTGGTGAACATTTCTAATAAAATTTACTAAAATTGTTTATTGGTTGATGCAATTATTGATTATTACTAGCTTTTTTTTCCACTCTAATTTTTAAGGGAAACTTTTGTAGATTTAGGCATTTTAAAAGTTTTGGAAAATATTTTTTCATATGAAAGTCGTGAAATTCACAAAATTGTGTTAGAAATTTTTTTTTTTTTCTAAAAAATATTATAAAACTAAAATTTGTTTTAGAAGACTATTGACAAAGTTTTTTTTTTTTTTTGATAGAGGACTATTGACAAAGTTAAGTGGTTCTTTTTCAACCTATTTAGATTCAAAATATTGAATAAGTAGACTATAGATTAACTTTTTACATTTTATTATATAGTCTAATCTTCTTATTAATAAAAATCCCACATATTGCACTAGAGTCATGCACATAACATATATGTTAATAAATAAATAAAAAAAGAGGAGTAGCATAGGTAAAAAAATTGCAATAAAATTCAAACCCTTTGATAATTCTTTTTATATTTCTTAGGAAATACATATAAAAAAATTCTTTAGGTGTCTAAAGACCAATATATAAAAATTTTAAAAACATATTATAATGACCCCACCCCAACTGTGTAGATATTGTCCACTTTGGGGCCCATACCCCTCATGGTTTTGTTCTTCCCCAGGTTGCGCTGGGGAAAAGACCTCTACACATTGAAGGGAGGTCGTTCCTTATAAACACTTTCTCATGTGCTTCCCTAGGCGATGTAGGATTTCATGGAATGCAATACCCCCCTTTTTAGGTCACTACACATACTTTCAGTCCACTCTGGTCCTATTCAATTCACTTTGGTCATAGTCGGTCCACTTGGTTCTATTCATTCCACTTCGGTCCTATTCTATCCACTTTGGTTATGTTTGGTTTCAATTCACTTTGGTTTTATTCGATCCATTCGGACCCATCTGTCCACCTTAGTCATATTCAGTCCACTTCGTTCCAATTTGGTCTTATTCGGTCCAATGTCTACTTTGGTCTTATTAGTCTCATTTGGTCCATTCTGTCCACTTTGGTCTTATTCGGTTCTATTCAATCCACTTCGGTCTTATTCGGTCCATTATGTCTACTTTAGTCTTATTCAGTCCCATCTGTCCACTTTGGTCTTATTCGGTTTTATTCAATCCACTTTGGTCCTATTCGGTCCTATTTGGTGCTATTCAGTCCATTCGGTCAACTTCGGTCCTATTTGGTCCTACTTGGTCTACTTTAGTCCCTTTCGGTCCATTCTATCATAATTGGTCTACCTTGGTCTTATTTAGTCCATTTGGCCTTATTCAGTCCACCTTGGTCCTATTCAGTCATTTGTTTTTATTTTATTTTATTTTATTATTATTTTTTAATAAGAAACAAACACACACACACAAGAGAGAGGGAAAATGGGTTCTAACATAAAGGCACACCACAACTCCACCTATTTGGTACTCTTCGATTAATTTGGTCCAATTCAGTCTATTTTGATCAATTTCGATCCATTTGGTGCATTCAGTCCATTCCTTTTATATAAAATCTCAAACTGGTAATATCTAAAATCTTAAGTATAACATTTATTATTGTTACACTCCTGTTGAGCTATATTAAAGTAGAATTTTGGTTCACTTCGGTTCAGTTAATAAGTGAAAGTCTTTCTAAACATGAAGATTATGAATATACAAATATAATTTTTAGAGTAGTTACTCATTTTTTTTTAACATTATTACTTTTAAATAAATATAATTTTTAGAGTAGTTACTCATTTGTTTTAACATTATTACTTTTAAATAAATTGCATGAAATTATTTATACCTTCTAGAAAAATATATATAATTTTTATTTAATAATCCAGTGCAGCGCATGAAATAGTCACTAGTACATAGAAATTTCAAAACCAAAACTCTTCCATGTATCTACTAGAAAACAGGCCACATTTAATATTTTTAGTCACCCCACCAGGGGGAGAAAAAGAAAATTCAAAACAAGAACTTTTTTTTTCCTTTCTTGGTAATAGGAATTTTGTGCCAATCATTCTTTGTTATACATGTATTTCAGTTAAATATTGAGTACATATTAACTATGACCCTAAAGTTTCATTGTTCAAATGTATGAGAAGGTATTTGGTGTATTAGATATATGTAACCAGTCTCTCACATAGGATGGATCTCATACTAGCAAGGTCCATCTCCATGAGAGGGTGGTTACATATGCTTTATCACTATGGACTCAACTCAATTATACTTCAAAAATTTTAGTGGTTCATTTGATTACATAATTTTTTTTTTACTTTCTATTATCCATCCTTCACCCATGCCATTGAGTATATTAGGCGATTAATTCTCAAGTATGTGAATTCAATTATGCACCACTCATATTCTTGACATGATGAGATGACAAATTTGAGTTTGGTAAAACTTTTTGCCATTTGTGAATTGTGGTGAATAAATCCTAACGTGTGTGCTCCGTTGTGTAATTTATACTCCAAATCACATATTGGCCTGGCCTACCACAAGTCTCTCTCTCTCTCTATTTTCTTCCTTCTAAAAGAACCTAAATTTTGATAATAAGAAAATTTTGACACGAGTGATGGAACATAAAAGGAAACGCTCTTTACAGGACTGAAGATTTTTGTTCACAATGATAGCTTTTGGTAAACTTTATTGGTATGGGGCTGTGCAAAGCCATGCATAGTGGATCCTCTTTTCTAACCATGTTATTTTAGATAAGCCAACAAAGTAGAGTTAAGTGTATCTTCGCCAGCTTTTTTTTTGTTTTTTATTTTTTGAAGACATGATTTTGCTTGATCAGAAGGATGAAAAAGATGATAGATTCCCCAGTCCCCACACTGGCTATGCGCACCATGGGAAAATGAAAATTTTTCTTCGCTATTTTAATAATCTAATAGCTATTTCAAGTCTTCTAATAAAGGAGACTAAATAATATCTAGTAAAATACTCTTGACAAAAGAAAGTTATTCTTATGGAAAAAACTTAAATACAATACCTTAGATGCTGTTCTTTAGATTCTCCACTTAAGATTGACCCATGTGGCTACTTAACTAAAAAATACACTTCAATTTCATGAGGAAAATTCCACATGGCAGAATGTTAAGTGGAGAACCTAAGGAACAACACCTAAGTACTGTACCTAAATTTTACCTTATTCTTAATATAGTAAAAATCATGCTTTGGAGATAGGTGGGGGTTTAGAGTTTTGATATCAATGTCAGTTGATTTAAGGCATTAGAAACTTTGACCACTCTTAAGGAGGGAGGAAAAAAAAAAAGATAGATGAACATGAATATTCAATGAATGGAAAGTTAATGATAAAGTAATTAATTTTTCTATCAACTTTTTTATATTTTCCATGAAAGTGGTGTTAAAATCTTTCTTAATATAGTTTATTAACAATTTCTCTAAGGACACCTCTTAACATAACCCTTCAACAAATTAATTGAAAAATAAATCAGAAACTTGGACCACTCTTAAAGGGGGAGAGAGAAAAAAAAAAAAAGAAAGATAAATGAACATGAACATTCAATGAATTAATTGAAAAAAAAAAATTAGAAACTTGGACCACTCTTATGGAGGGAGGGAGAAAAATTAATAAATGAATGCGAGCTATATTCTCAATTACACTAATTTTGTGGGACTCCAAGTTCAAGGAAAAACTGGCTCTGCACTACACGAAACAAGGGCTATAGCTGCATTTCTAAAACTTGGACCACTCATATAGTGGGAGGGCGAAAAAAACGTGGCTATAGCCTGTGTTTTTTGTAGTGCTAGAACCACAATGAACATGAATATTCAATGAATTAATCGAAAAAAATAAATCAGAAACTTGGACCACTCATATAGAGGGAGGGCGAAAAAAAAAGAAAGATAAATGAACATGAATATTCAATGAATTAATTGAAAAAAAAATTCAGAAATTTGGACCACTAATAGCGGGAGGGATAAAAAAAAAGATAAATGAACATGAATATTCAACGAATTAAATGAAAAAAAAAAAAAATCTTGATGAGGCAACGTGCTCCAATCCAAGCCAAATGAATAGATTAGTGTTAAGATAAGATAGTCTATAACATTATCACCGCACACCCTTGGTTCGTTGGTCACTCTACAAGTATAAGTGTTTGTGGGGTGTGGGGGGCAAGGGTCGGGGTTCAAGTCTCCAGGAGGGAGCTTCAAAAAAAAAAAAGATAGTCTATAACATTAACACGTACTGTTAATAAAATTCGGTAATTTACTTTTTCTAAGAAAAGATTTTCCAAGTAGAAAATAAAGACTGTTGTCATGGATTTATTTCTCCAGATTGTGTATTCCATTCAAGTACATGCAACTGGTTAAAAAACATAGTTTTATATGGAAATTCCATTTTTTTTTACCTGTAATAATTTTTTTTCCCTCTTTTAGAAAGGTTAAAAATTTTATTCATGAATTTAAAGAGATTGTAAAAACAGCACCAAAACAAGATAGTAGGTCCTCTAACCAAACAATAATATTACAACAAGAATTAGTATGTGAAGCCATTAACTTTTACCCACTCTATGACCATCACATCTAAGCGTTGCTGATAATCCCACGCTATGACCATATATATTTACCCATAAAAGCTTATGTAGTGGATTTTTTGAAAGATACAACCATTTAGACTAATTAAGTTTAGAGTTATAAATTTAAAGTTTGTGCTTTGTATTCAAGAGTTAGGCTCTTTTGGATATATACCACTGTATGTTTCTTTAAAAACTTTCTCCTATCTCCCCATCACTACAAAACGCGGGGGCCTTGGGCCGCGTTTTTTATCCGCGGCCATAAAAAACGCGGCCCAAGGTGAGGCAAAAGCCCCGTTTTTAAAAATGTGGCCCAAGGCGAACCTTAAGGCCCCGTTTTATACGCGGGGCCATAGACAGGTTCTGAGGCCGCGTTTTTTTGAGATAAAAACGCGGCCTAAGGACTTCCGCAGTTTAATTTTTCTTTAACTCCTTTTTTTTTTTTTTTTGTCTGCTTTTACTGTGGCCGCATTTTTAAAATGCGGCCCAAGGTTGAGCCTAAAGCCCCGTTCAAGAAAACGCGGCTTCACAAAACCTTAAGGTCGCGTTTTGTACGCGGGCCCATAGACACGTTCTGAGGCCGCGTTTTTTGAGATAAAAACGCGGCCTCAGGACTTGTTCTGAAGCCCCGTTTCAAAAACGTGGCCCCAGTCCTTGTGCGTGAAATGTTTATAGCAAATAATATGTTATTTGGTTCTTATATGAAAACAGGAGAAAATGAAAGCAATTTTAGCCAACGGGGGCAAACTAGTAGGAGACCATCGCGATGGAATTCTCTGGGCAAAAGATGATGCGTTCGCTCAAGTGATGGGCAAAGAACATTCTGGACGTGTCCGTGGGGTCGGTTTTGGACCAACCCCATCAGGAAGAAGTGGGTCCAACCTTCCATGTGTGCCTGGGCCGTCGTCCACTGAAACGGCCCAACGAATGACTGCATTGGAAAATTCGATGAGGGACCAACTTGCTGACTCAGAGCAAAGGCATCAGCAGCAACTGGCCGAAGCACTGGCTGAAGCAAAGCGGGAGTCAGATGCACGGCATCAGCAGCAACTAGCCGAAGCACTGGCCGAAGCAAAGCGGGAGTCAGATGCACGGCATGAGCAGCAACTGGCCGAAGCAATGCGCGAATCAGAAAGACGGCATCAGCAGCAGCTGGACGAAACAAAGCGGGAAATGGGTGAGGCAAAGCAGAGAATGGATGAAATGGTAGCCTTCTTACAAAAGAATGTCATCTCAAGTTTACGCGGTTATTCAGGTAATACAAACTTTGCGTTTAATGGCCATAAAACTTGCGTGTTTATTGCAATATTATGTGCTACTAATATTGCGTATATAATATTTTCAGGTAATAGCGCTACATCATAGTGAGGACTCTTCATGTATAATTGTTTGGATATTCGGAATATTGTAACTTCGTGGATATTGAAAATATTGTAAACATGATTGTAATATTGTGTCAAATATTGTAACTTCGTGGACTCTTCATGTATAGTTGTTTGGAATATTGAAAATTAATGCTTGAGAAAATTCTTATTAGAGAAAATTAATGCTTGGAAGTCTGGGTTTGACAGGTTTAGAGATATTTTGTATGTTTGACAGCTTTGTAAAAATATGCCCAGAAAAAGGAAAAAAGAAGAAAAAAAAAATAAAAAAAATACTATAGCCACGTTTTTAAAACGTTAAAAACGTGGCTATAGACCAATTCATAATAAGAATTCGGGGGGCTTAAGCCGCACTTAAAACGCGGCCTAAGGTTGTAATTTTGGGCCGCGTTTTAAACGCAGCCCAAGGTTGAACCTTAGGCCGCGTTTAAAACGCAGCCCAAGGTTGAACCTTAGGCCGCGTTTAAAAAGTGCGGCCTAAGACCTAAACCTTAGGCCACGGTTAAAACGCGGCTTAAACGAGTGTCACAGGCCATCACATGGGAGGTATGGCCACACTTTTTAAACGTGGCCTAAGGTTCAACCTTAGGCTGCGTTTTAAACGTGGCCTAAGGTAAACGCTTAGGCCGCGTTTAAAACGCGGCCTATGGTAAAGGCTTGGGCCGCGTTTAAAACGTGGCCTAAGCCCGTACCCTTAGGCCGCGTTTTAAACGAGGCTATAGGACCAGGGCTTGGGCCGCGGTTAAAAAGTGCGGTCATAGGGCCATCAGTCCTATAGTCACGGGTTTTAGGCCACATTGTAAACCGTGGCCGAAAAAAACGTGGCTATAGGCTATAGTCACGTTTTTTGGCTATATAGCCGCGTTTTAAAAACGCGGCCAGAGGACCTTTTTTTTGTAGTGCGTGTGTGTGTCAAAAATATTTAGTATTCTCAAAAAAGAAAAAAAAAAAGAAAAAAAAAGAAAGAGTTATAAATTTAGTAGTGTAACCACACCAACTATTACCCAAATTGATTCTAACAATTTTTTTTATTATTACACATTAATAAAAGCAATAAACAAGAACAACAGTTTTTTGTAACAAATGAAGCTAAAAATCAATGAAGAGTTTCTTTAATGGAAAAACTATTTCAGAGATTCAATCTCATTAAAAAATCAACTATAACAAAATAGTTCTGATCAATCAAAACATACAAAAGATTTGTAGTTTAGACTTTAAAAAGTTGTGCATTATGTGATTCTGCACAAAGTGGAAAATCCAACAACAAATCACTAATCAGCATTTTCAAGGAAAACATTTTTTAGTGGATATCCAACAAAAATTCAATTTACTCCAAGAGTCCAGGACTTTATAATAAGTTCCAGGCTTAGAGCAATATCCAACCCAAAAAAAAAAGTTATTACATGGAGAAGCCAAACAAATATATAATCAATTTCCATACAAAACTATTTCTGGGAATTGGGATTCTCTAACAATTTATGTTCAGTCAATTGTTTAAATTAAGCCTTTAGGTATGCTTCCCCTTTTCTTTTGTCTTGTATGATTCACCTACACTCTTTTAAACGTTGTTTTCATTTAGTGGTCCATGATTAACACAAATCAAAACTTTCACATCCACATGCCATACAGGATTCGTTATCACCATCTTTGTCAATAAACTTATTGCTGTGATTTTATTTTTCTTTATAATGTGAGTCCATTCAGTAACTCTCCCCCATCATTGACAGAAAATATGTTTAATGAAAGATGGCATTGCTTATATTTCTAAGCAGATATACTTAATGCTGAATTGGTTTCTCCTAATAGGATACAAGCATGCAGCCAAGCTTTTTGTATAAACTACCAGCTAAGTGAAGGAGAAAGAACCTGCTTTTACGCATATTGAGGTATGTCATAGTCATGAAATTAATATTTTTGCATGGAAGCACTTTGAAATTCTCATTCACAAGCAAATAATTAATTTGAGCTATCCTTCATGTTTTGGACAAGTTAGTATTTGTTCCGAACCACAGTGAAGTGTAACAACTGCAAACCAATAGATGGGATAAACAGAAAGTTAGCCAAAACAACAAGAAGCAAAAAAAAAAATAAAAAATCTGCACTAGCAATCAGTAGAAAACAAACAATAGACAGATTACTAGACAGAACAATGAGAGATAAACCCCAACTATTGGAAACTACCCGGTTCTAGTTTGAGTCTGTCAATTTTGTTTAGCAGCTGGCAGTGTAATTTGACATCCTGGTAAATACTAGAAAGAAAATTATAGACATCTTTACAGATATTTCTTATTTGCTTTCTTTAAAGATATTATGATGAGCTCTATGTTCCTATCCTCATATGTGATTTATTCATGCATTCCAGGCTAATCTAAGAACAAGAACATGCAAAGTGTTTCACTCATATAAGATTAGCCCTATTAAATGTATCCTGTAACTTTCCAAATTAACACTATTAATAGTAATTTTCATAAAAATAATCAGATCTCTTGTAGTTATATGTCCTCCTATACATGCACCTATATATCCTTTGTTTGGTGCACCTGCACTACCATAGCTACATGGCATGTGCATGTTGATTTTTTTCTTCTTCTCCTCTTTTTCCTTCAAAATAATATCAATTATAAAATTTCTATCAATTTTTTTTAAATTTTTTTAAATTTTTTAATTTCTGTTAATTGAGTGTTATAAGTAATTGGATGACAAGTTTTCCTTATAAACATATAATTCTATTTTTGTATGAAAACAGAGAGATTGAAGAGCAAAGAGAAAACAAAAAGATGAAGCTTGAAAGTGATTCTGTAGGACTTGTAACTCCATATGCCAAAGCCGGATTCTTTAGTAGACTCTGGTTTTGGTGGTTGAATCCGTTGATGAAAATGGGCAGGCAGAAAAATCTTGAGGATGAACATATACCCAAGTTGTGCAAGGCAGATCGAGCAGAAAATTGTTATTTTCAGTTCTTGGAGCAATTGAATAAGAAGAAAAGAGCAGAACCAGCATCCCAAACATCAATCCTGGAGGCAATAATTTTAATCCATTGGAAAGAAATGTTCTTATCAGGGTGCTTTGCTTTGTTATATATTCTCACACTGTCTAGTGGTCCAGTACTTCTAAATGCCTTCATACTGGCTTACGAGGGAAAAGGAAAATTCAAGTACGAAGGACATGTATTGGCAATAGCCTTTTTCTTTTCCAAGTGCATACAATCCATGTCACAAAGGCAGTGGTTCTTCCGAAGCAGGCTTGTTGGACTGAAAGTGAGGTCATTGCTCTTAGCAGCCATTTATAATAAACAACTAAGATTATCCAATTCTGCAAGGTTAATGCACTCAGGTGCTGAGATAATGAACTATGTTACAGTAGATGCTTATAGAATTGGAGAATTTCCATTTTGGTTCCATCAGACATGGACAACAAGCCTCCAACTATGTATTGCAATACTAATTCTTTTTCATGCGGTGGGGCTAGCAACAGTTGCAGCACTGGTGGTGATAATTCTCACCGTGCTTTGCAATATTCCACTCGCAAAGTTACAGCATAAGTTTCAGTCTAAGCTAACAGTGGCACAAGATGAGAGACTGAAGGCTAGTTCTGAGGCTCTAGTAAACATGAAGGTTTTGAAATTGTATGCTTGGCAAACCCATTTCAAGAAAGTCATAGAAAATTTAAGGAAGATGGAGTGCAAATGGTTATCTAAAGTGCAGTCAGAGAAAACATATCATAGCATTCTCTTTTGGTCAACTCCGGTTTTGATCTCTTCTGCAACATTTGGAGCATGTTATTTCCTTGGAATTCCTCTGCATGCAAATAACGTTTTCACCTTTGTAGCAACCTTTCGCCTTGTTCAGGATCCGATTATAACTGTTCCTGATGTCATAGGGGTTGTCATTCAAGCCAAGGTTGCATTTGCACGTATTATAAAATTCCTTGAAGCACCAGAGCTGCAGAATGCACATGTTAAGAACAATTGCAACACGGAGAATGTGAATTACTCCCTTTTTATCAATTCGGCCAAATTTTCATGGGAAGAGACTTCATTGAAGCCCACATTGAGAAACATAAATTTGGAGGTTAGACCTGGTGAAAAGGTGGCCATATGTGGAGAAGTTGGCTCAGGCAAGTCAACGCTTCTAGTAGCAATTCTCGGAGAAGTTCCAAAAATTCAGGGAACCGTAAGTTACTATTCAACTTCTCTCTGAGTTGTCTCTAATTATATGTATTCCAACACTTCAATTCCCAGGTATTGTTGTGTCCCTATGATGTAAATATAATGCTCATCTTAAATTGGAAAAAGTTCAAGCATTCTGACTAAGCAATCCGGTTCATTTATTGAAATTACAGATAAAAGTCAGTGGGAAGATTTCTTATGTTTCTCAGACAGCATGGATACAAAGCGGGACAATACAAGAGAATATTTTATTTGGGTCTGCAATGGATGGTGACAGATACAGAGAAGCACTAGAGAGGTGTTCATTGGTTAAGGACCTTGAGTTGCTTCCCTTTGGTGATCTCACCGTAATAGGGGAGAGAGGTGTTAATTTGAGTGGTGGTCAGAAGCAACGCGTTCAACTTGCCCGTGCTCTCTATCAGGATGCTGATGTATTTCTCTTAGATGATCCATTCAGTGCTTTGGATGCACAGACTGCAACAAGCATATTTGATGTAATTTAATTTTCCAAACACCTTCCATATTTTTGTTATTTTTTTTACAATTTATTTGGGTTCAATTACTAACTTAAATGTAAGATTACTTCAACTGTGACAGGAATATGTTATGGGCGCACTTTCAAGGAAGACAGTCTTACTTGTGACCCATCAAGTAGACTTCTTGCCTGCTTTCAATTCTGTTTTGGTTAGTATACCTAATTACCTATTTAAGTACATAGCGATCTTATTTATCTGGTATTTGTTTTCCCAAAAAGAACTACAGCAACTATGTTTGAGGCATTTAATGGCCACCTTGTCTGTTTCTATTATTAAAAATCTCCAAAACCTGCAGAAGAATTTAAATTTTCTACTGTTATAATAATGGTCAAATGATTAAATTTCTCAATTCCTAACAACTTTAACTTTTAGGACAAATGGTAGTTTATGATAGCATCAGAGTAGGTGGGCTTGATTTTGAATCTTGTCTTTAAATGGTGGTAGTTTATCTGTTACCATTGTTCTTCTCAATCTCTCCATCACTCATTCTAATTTGGTTGAGCTCCAGTCATCTTTAGCTATTTCATGAATCATGCACTACAAGAGCCACTTAGCCTGCAGATCATATTGATCTTTACCTGTTTTGTAATTTAGTATTGAGATTATCATTAGTTAGAATCTGTTAGTTCCAAATACTGATTTGGTGTGAGTTTGATTTTTTGCACAGTTCATGTCAAACGGGGAAATATTACAACAGGCTCCATATCATCAGTTGTTGGCCTCAAGCAAAGTATTTCAGGACCTTGTTTATGCACACAAAGAGACGGCGGGTTCTGAAAGCGTTGCCGTTGTTGGTTCTGCACATAGACGTGGAACATCTTCCCGAGAGATTAAGAATACTTACGTAGAGAAGCAATTAAAAGCATGTGAAGGGGATCAGTTGATTAAGCAAGAAGAGAGAGAAACAGGAGACACCGGCTTTAAACCATACAAGCAATATCTGAATCAAAACAAAGGGTTCTTGTTCTTCTTCATAGCCTGTCTCTCTCACCTTATATTTGCAGTTGGTCAGATATTACAGAATTCATGGATGGCTGCTAATGTTGATAATCCTCATGTTAGCACATTGAGATTGGTCATGGTTTATATGTTGATTGGATTAGCCTCAATAATGTTTTTATCCTGTAGATCTATTTCTACAGTTGTTATGGGACTTAAATCTTCGAAATCCTTGTTTTCACAGCTATTAGACTCCCTTTTTCATGCACCCATTTCATTTTACGATTCCACACCTCTAGGAAGGATACTTAGTCGGGTAAGCATCACAAACATAAAATGTAAATGAACCTGTTGTTTGATTTCTACGACTCATTTTTCTTCACTTTTCCTGGTATTATGTGCAGGTGTCTTCTGACCTGAGTATCATAGATCTTGATGTCCCGTTCAGCCTTAACTTCTCTGTTTCGTCTTTCATTAATGCATATTCTATTCTTGTGGTACTCGCTGTTGTCACCTGGCAGGTCTTGTTTGTCGCAGTACCATTTGTTTTTGTTGTAATCAGATTGCAGGTAAACAACAGACGCGGTCCTTACATGAATTATATTCTGTGGAAAAAATTTTCTTTCAAAGCCATTTAAACCAATAATACTTTAGAAAATTATGAACCAATATCCTTGGCTCATGATGCTAATATAATAGATTAGTGCATGAAGTGGGGTGAACTTTATTACAATGCATATAAACAAATTTTGGATGTTGGATTGCTTCGCATCAATAAGAGTTTAATGTCTAAAATCATATCAGAACTTGTAAGTTCCATTCTAGGACCAAATTACTTCTTTAGGTATGCTGTGAAAGGGTTCAAGAATTTGATGATAATGCTCATCTAATTGGAACAAATTTGCTGAGTAGCAATTGTCATTTTTTGCACTCTTCAAAGGGGCTCTTTTTTTGGTCGTCGTTGGGGGGGGGGGGGGGGGGGGGAGGAGGGGGGGTTCTTTCAATTCAAGTGAAATGTAATTGTGTTCTCTTCTGTTTTAGCGAGTATATTTGACCGAAAATGGCATTACCTTTTATATTACTAGAGATATTACTTTGCCTCTGCAAAAGAGATGATGCGGATCAATGGAACAACCAAGTCCTTAGTAGCAAATCATCTAGCAGAGTCTGCCGCAGGAGTCATCACAATAAGGGCTTTTAAGAAGGAAGACCAGTTCTTCACAAAGAATCTTGACCTCATTGACACAAATGCTAGTCCTTTTTTCCACAGTTTTTCTGCAAACGAGTGGTTGATTCAATGGATAGAAATGGTCAGTTCGACGGTTTTTGCCTCTGCTGCACTTTGCATGGTTTTGCTTCCTCCCCGAACTTTTAGCTCTGGTCAGTCAAACTTTATTATCCTTGGAACTATGACCATTGCAATCATTTGGTTATTTACAAAATCTTTATGCCCTTTTTTTGGGAAATATTATTTATTGAATGATATTGAATTACTGAATCTCCCATATGAATTTTCAATTACAGGATTCATCGGGATGGCACTTTCTTATGGTCTTTCCTTAAACATGGCGTTTGTCCGTTCTGTTCAAAAGCAGTGTAGTTTAGAAAATAACATTATTTGTGTAGAAAGGCTAAGCCAATACATGCTTATTCCCAGTGAGGCCCCTGAAGTAATAGAAGGAAACCGCCCCACAACTAATTGGCCGGCTGTGGGTAAAGTGGAGATACAAGATTTGCAGGTAAAGTTTAATTCCTTTAATGCTAAATCAAAGGAAGGTTCCTGTATATACTGAGAAAATTTATTTGAAAACAGGTTAGATATAGGCCCAATGCACCACTTGTTCTTTGTGGGATAAGTTGTTCTTTTGAAGGAGGGCACAAGATTGGTATCGTTGGCCGAACTGGGAGTGGGAAGACAACCCTTATAAGTTCTCTTTTTCGTCTTGTGGAGCCTGCAGGGGGGAAGATTATTGTTGATGGCATTGACATCTCTACAATTGGACTTCATGATCTGAGGTCACGTTTTGGAATAATACCTCAAGATCCTTCTCTTTTTAATGGGACTGTGAGATTCAATTTGGATCCCTTGTCTCAACATTCTGACCAAGAAATTTGGGAGGTATTACATTGGTCCTTTTCCACTTCTGGTTGCTTTAACATCAGAAGTATTTATTAATCTTTCATTGGGTGAACAATGCTTATATATATATATATATAATTAAAATTTCTGCATGGATTGCAAATATGACTGAATTGATAATTTTCCATTTGCAGGTTCTTGGGAAGTGCCAGCTACAAGAGTCTCTTCAAGAGAAAGGAAATGGCCTGGACTCCTTAGGTAACATATCGATATTTTTTAATATGCAGAAGGTTCTGTGTTTTGAGATTTTGATCTTTATCAAAAATAAACTTGCTACTCAGTTGTGGAATATGGGTCAAATTGGAGCATGGGGCAGCGGCAACTTTTCTGTTTAGGGCGTGCACTTTTGAGGAGATGTAAGATATTGGTGCTCGATGAAGCAACTGCATCAATTGATAATGCAACTGATATGATTCTTCAGAAAACCATTAGGACTGAATTTGTTGATTGTACTGTGATCACTGTGGCTCACAGGATACCTACAGTGATGGATTGCACGATGGTTCTCTCTATTAGTGATGGTGAGTCACATACATTACTTCAACCCTTTTCTATTGAATATTCCCTGTGTTGTTGCACCAAAATCGTCTATTTTTCTGTGGATGCCATTCATTATGTCAATTTTTGCTAATTTCTAAAGTTTTTAATCCAAATTTTCTGAACTAAGGTGTTGTTCTAGACATAATCATTAGCTAGATCTGACTTCACAATGTTTACAGTATAGAGAAGGCAATTCACTTTTCTCTTCACAATGTGCAGATGTGTCATGTTGTACTTGTCTACTTCTATAACAATGCGTGTCAACTGTATGTGCAGTATGCATTTTATAGAAGGATCTGAAGTTAATACTATATACAATTAAGTAACAAAAATCCAAATATAAAACTGTGATATTTAATAGAGATGCATGAAGCATGTTCTGAAATGTGTCTATTCTATTTCAGGAAAACTAGAGGAGTATGATGAACCAATGAAGTTAATGAGGATAGAAGGTTCCCTGTTTGGGCAGCTTGTCAAGGAATACTGGTCTAATCTTCAGACTGCATAATCACATTGAACCTAACAACGTAGCCTTTTTGTGGCTCTGTCTTGGTACCATGAAAGAATGGGAAGAAAATAAGTATATTTAGTATAAATAACATTACAGTATCAAAGGGGCAAGAGAGAGGAAAAGGAGAATTGGAAGGCCATGTTGTGGGTTGTATAATGTATTCAGACATATTTAAACAGCATGAATCCTTGTCTCCAATATTTAAGCCACTAACCCTAAATTCCAAATTTAGTGCCTAATTTGGGGATTTATATTCTCTAGCTATAGTTTCTTCCGGTTGATCATTAAATCATGTAATTGAGATCCCACATTGAACATTTAAACCATTAATTAGGATAAATAGTGGTTGTTAGTGAATTATTAAAGATTTTAAATATTGGGGTTTGGGTTAGGGTTACTGCTTGCGTTTCTAATTTGGGGATTTTTATGTTCCAGCTATTATCTCACTAAATTGAATGCTAGTAAATGAAATTAAGATTCCTAGATAAAGAATGGAACTTTCAATTCGGTCAGATATGATCAGATTATAATGATCTATCAAATACGGGTCTGCAAGGACTACACTTTCAACATTAAATTAGGGGTTTACAATCTAAAAAGGATTTCACTAAATTTGCCCTAATTTGACAAAAATAATATGTAACTAGGGCATCTAAGTGGGGTTTGTGATAGCAATTGGGTGAAATCATAATATATGTAAGAGTAATCAAAGAATGAAAAACATTAAGGTTAGGACTTGGCCAAATTTTGGGGTTTTGATGATTTCAATGTTTTTCTATCAACTTTAAAGTGCACAATTGAAATTGACGCATGCAAATACAAGTACAATTTGATGAGATGAACTAAGCTTTATTATTAACTTATTTTTGGAATATAATTGAAAGAAAATTTTCCTTAAATTGGGGTTTTATCATCCAAGTATAATTTTTCAAAATAAGCCACACCTACATAAAATTGAAAGTTCTAATTGGCTCGTGGTATGTTCAATGATGGTTAGTTAAGTTTTCATTGGATTTAATTTAAGAGCCCCAAGGGTTTTTTTTTTTTAAATATAAATAATATAATTTTAATAATTATTTGACAAAATAGCACTATTTTACAATAATTCTTAAATAACCTTTTCATAAAATCATATCTTGCAGAGATGAGCACAAGGGCTGAAATCATCTCTTCAAGGGACAATGTATGTCCTTATTATGATGATATGACAAAGATAATGTGCTCATTTTCAAACTTAATGGATTATGATGATATGAGAAATATAATGCACTCATTTTCAAAATTCGTGGATTTGAAATAGATTTGTTATAATTAGAATGATTGAAGCTAAATGGGTGTGTACTGTGTATAACTTCAAGTTTTGATGAATTTTGGGTTTAAGGTTGGACTATTAACACTAAGATGTTATTAACTTGGTGTATCGGGCATATGTGTTATGTTTGATATTGGCTTAAAAAGCCAGCTTTTTTCACTATTTAGCATATTTTTGCTATTATTAAGCTTATTTTTACTATTATTCATGGATCTTATTGCACTTTTTAGTACTATTAATAAGTCTCATTGAACTATTTCAGCTATCTTTTAGTTTTATTTACAGTACTTTTAACAAAAAGTTTCCAGTTTCAGCTAAAGAAACTATTCCCAAACGGACTCAATTACCCTCTCACAAAGAGGCAAATCCCATGCAAATAGAGTCCATCCCCATGAGAGAGTGGTTACATATTGTCACTGCTTACTATGGAGTATGGACTCAACTCAAATAGACTTTGAAAATTCCAGCCTAACACTACTAACATTAGATAGTGGTTCAGCTGATCACACAATTTTTTTTTCTTACTTTCTATTATGCATCCTTCACCTTTGCCATTGAATTTACTAGACGATTCCCAAGCAGATTAATTCACTTATGCACCACTCATATTCTTGACATGATGAGTTGCTTTATCTACAAATATATTTTGTTGGAGATGAGAGGGTGGGACAACTAGCTCCAACTTCGTCTTATTAGCTTCAAATGCACTTTTGAAATGCAATATGTGAGATTTTGCAAAAGGAAAGATGCTCTAGATTACAAATGTGAATTTGGTAAAACTTTTTGCCCTTTTTAAATTGTGGTGAATAAATCCTAATGTGTGTGATCCATTTTAAGTCCAAATCACATTGTGGCCTGGCCTACCACAGGTCATTTTTTTTCTCCTTTCTCTTCCTTCTAAAATGATCAAAATTTTGATAATAAAAAATTAGAGACACGACAAAGCGCAGTGATGGAACATAAAAGGAAACAGGACTGAAGATTTTTTGTTCATATTGATAGCTATTTGTAAACTTTATTGGTTTGGCTGTGCAAAGCCATGCGTATTGGATCCTTTTTTTTTTTTTTTTAAGCCAGTAATGAAGGGGTTAAGTGGATCTTGGCCTGCTTTTTTTAATTTTGTCTTTTTGAAGATACTAATTGTAGACCCGCGCGATGTGCAGAAAAATATGTTATGATTATTTTTTATTGGATAATTATTGAATTTATATATTAGATTGTATATTTTTAAAATTCAATGTGTTATTTGAAATTATGTTTTAAATTAGAAATTTTTTGTATTGTAACAAAATATATTTTGTAGTCAGGTATTATATATAGTGAGATATGTATGAAAACACAATGCAATAATTTTATTTTAAAAAAAAAATTTTGATAGTGTGAGAACTATTAGACCAAGTTGTAACTATGTATACTTTGTTTATTACTATACAGATGTATGCGATTTAACTCTTATAGATATATTTTTTCTCAAAAACATAGATTCATGTCTCTTTCTTCCTCACAATTGAAACTAAGTGAAAAAGTTAATAAAGATAACTATCCAATAGATCATTATCATTAAATCATATATTATAAAGTGGATATATAAAACAAAATAAAATAAAATGCAAATATAAAAAGTTCCTTAAGTATCTATATATAAAAACATTAATAGCATAATAATGCTATAAAGTAAATTATATTTTATCTTATCTTTTTGGCATTTTTAGTAAAGATGATCAACTAAGCAAAGTAAAAGCTTACCAAGAAAGTAAAGATTAACTAAAAATTTGATGGTGGAAATGCTAATTTTATTTGTAATAAAATGACCAAAATAACAAATAACAAATAGATTTGAGAAAAACATATCAAATTTCTAAAAGAAATTTTACCAAACACATGGGATGCAATAATACAAAATTACTATCCTGAATATTTTTTTTTTTACTTTTTTGATACTCTACAAATAAAAAAACTTTATTCACTTTTTGTTATAGTATAAACTATAGAGCGATAACAAAATAACAAAAAGTCAAGTAACTTATAGCAAAAAGCTTTCTATACAAAATTCCAGTAGAAAGGAGACTAATAGGCCCTCCACTTTCTTTTAGACATAGAGGATTATGAAAGACCATACATCCTTTGCCTACCATTTTCTCTTTCTCAAATTCACATTACCAAAGAAGTATATGAAGCTAAGAATATTGTGAATACATCTCTGTTCAGTGGAAGTCCATTGGTAGGCACATTCAAATTTTTAGCCGTGTATATTTTTGTTTTGATATAAAATCAAATTTCTATTTTTTTTTTTTTTAAAAAAAAAAAAAAAAAACCTACATACTAGCCCAAACCAAAATTCAACCAAAGCTATAAGAGTGATTTGTGATAGGAAATTTAAAAAATACAACAAAAAAATTAAATTAAAAAACCATCAACCTAAATTAAAGTTATAAGAAAGAACAAAAATCAAGAGAGAGAGAGAGAGTACTCATAGTTTTTATGTGGAAAAAAATATGGATTGAATCTAATAAATGATATCAAATTTATACAAAATAAGATGGTGAGAAGAAGGTTAAAATATAAGAAAGAGGAAATGATGAAGATACTTTAATAGTAAAGTAAATTAGAGTAGTAGGGAGATAAAGAGGCAAAGAGGGAGGGGAAAGGTTGGAGGAAGAGAAGAAGAGTTTTTTTTTTTTTAATATATATATAATAGGAAGATGAAAAGTTTAAATATTCAATTACTTGAAATTAGAAAGAAGAAAAGAAAAGTTGAAATCAATTTGGATAGTTGAATATAGTTAAACATTTGCATCTAATGAATAGTAACGTTTGTAATGAATAGTAAACATGTGCATATATTCACTAAATGATAATTATTCAATTTTAACAATTACTTGAAATTAGAAAGAAGAAAATAAAAAGTTGAAATCAATTTGGGTAGCTAAATAGTCAAATATTTGCATTTAAAACAAATAAATAGTAACATGTTAAATAGTAATGGAGTGCATTAATAGGTTTGTCCATTAACTATATTTAATTATTTTATATAAAATAAAATAGAAAATCATAAAGGAAATTAAAAAAGAAAAAGAAAAAAAGATATGACATGACAGATGAAGTGGCTCAACAGGAGTACAGCAAGATTAAATTCTATGTCTCAGCTTTAGATATATATATATATATATATGTGGGGCCCAATAATTTAAGGGCCAAGCCCAGTTGCTCCTGGAAGATCCGAAGGCCCAATCCGAGGAGAGCTGTGGCCCAAGCTCTACAATACAGAGCCCAAAACAGTTTTTGGGAGGCAGCCGAGGACAGTTTAGTCCTCGGCAGATCCAGAATCCCATTGGAATACAGGGGCAAAAACTGGTATAGGGACGAATTTGTAAGGAGATCCAAAATATCTTGGGGAAGTTATCCTTACTACCCTTCCAGATAAGACCCAGCGCCTGACAGAGCTGTACCCTGCAGCTTTATCAAACCATCCCCAACAATTCCGGGATTGGACTGATGGGACAAATGTCAGTTTTTGTAAAGATTGACCCTACACGTGGACGAAGGACAACGAATGCAAGCTAGTATAAAATAAGAAAGTAAGTAAATCTGAAGGGGAGCCCATCCCACCTCAAAAGGAGAGAGACTACATGGGGAAGAACCTCTCCACGATTCCGGACTTCACTGAAGAAAGTCCGTCGTGGGGTAACCGGGATAAGGCCTCAATGGTCCTCGGATCAACTCCGAGGAGACCCATGCCATAGGGCGCGACACCTTAGGGCTTAAATGTTCAAGCCCAACTCTTTTTTTTACATGAATTCCTCTAAAGCCATGACCGGGCATCGCCCCTTGACCAGCGGCTAGCTTTTCAAGCCCACTCTCTACAAATCATATTGTGAGGGACCTTTATTGTGTGAGCCCAAAAATGTTAGTGGGCCGCAAAGGAATTGTGTCCTTACAATATATATATATATATATATATATATATATATAGATGACATTACATGCTTGATCAAAAAGAAGAAAAAGATGAAAGCTCCCCACACTGGTTATGAATACCATAGGAAAAAGAAAGCTATTTTGTTTTTTTGTTATTTTAATAAATTGATGATTTTAACCATAAGAGAGGGGAATTTGAACTTTGGTTCTCTTCATAAAGTAAATCAAATAATATTACTGAAGTACAAGACTCTTCATAAAAGTAAATTATTCTTACTGTAAAGTTGTGATTTCCAACTAGCCTTTATTGGCTTCAATTCTATGTCAAATTTGATTGTATTTCAGTCAATATTTTTCCATGTATTTATGTGAGTTTAATTGTAAGGGATGAGTGTGAGAGATTGGTAAAGAATCAAGTATGCAATGAAGATCAGTGCAGATTCACGACTAGCTCACGAGTAAAGTAACCCGCGAAAAGGCCATGTGTGAAGCACATGACTAGAAGCTGAAGAGTATTGTCAGCCTGTCATTTCACGAGTACTTCGTGAGAAAGGTCATCTCGCGAGATACCTGCAAAACTCTCTGTTTGGCAAAAATGAAAAGTGCTTTTCCAAATTCTTTACACACACTATATATACCCTCATTACCCACGCAATTGTAAGGAGTTCTTTTCAGAGAGAAAACCCTAGCAAAACACTTGAGAGTTAGAAATTGTCATACCCACAATCTTCTACACAAATTCTCTTGGTTTTCCTCTACTCCTACCTCTCTATCTATACATCCTTGAGAGGTTCTTAGTTCAAACACTTACCTCACCCATTCTAAGTGTTGAGAGAAGTTTTGGTGCCTTCGGGAAGTATTGGAAGAAGCCATTGAGTGGCGGATGCAATTGGATAGAATTGCGGAATCCGGAAAGCTAGCAAAGACAAGACTCTAAGAAGTCCATTGGTAGTAGGAGCTTGGATGGCTCAAGTATATTGGATAGATTAGGCTTGGAGGGTCTTTTTGATATTCGTGTATTCCAACTTATTCACTAGTGGATCGATTTCGACTTAAAGGGTCGCATAGAGGTTTTTCGTCGAGTTCTTTGGTTTCCTCTTCAATAACACGTTTCGGTGTTATCTTGTGTTTGCATCTCTCTTCCCTACTCTTTAAGCTTTACTTTTATTGCTCATTGTGGTTGCTTATGGCTTACGGGTTTATTGCGTTTCATTTACTCTTGTTCCACACTTTGATAAGTTAGAGTAAAAACAATCTAGCCATAATTTAAATTTGAGGGTCTAAACAAGATTTAGTACTTTCACACTAATTGAGCTTTCACTTACTATTGTAGCAATCATGCTAATTAGGACGGGGGGATGGGTTAATAATATCGATATTAATGTCACTTGATTTTTCTTTTTTGGCATCAGAAACTTGTGACTACTCTTAAAAAGGGAGGAAATGAAGGATAAATAAACATTAATATTCAGCAAATTAATAAGATAAAATAAAAATAGAAAAAGAAAGAAAGAAAGAAACAATACCACACAACTACAACCCTGTTTTTGTTTTTTCCTTAAAAGAATCAAAATTTTAATAAATAAAAAATATATTAGACACACGATATACTACAATAATGGAACATAAAAGGAAACATTCATTAACAAGATTGAAGATTTTTGTTTATATATAGCTATTTGTAATTTTTTTTTTTTTTTGGGGGGGGGGGGGGGGGGGGGGGAGAAAAAGCTATTCGTAAACTTTATGCAAAGCCATGCATAGTGGATCCTCTTTTCTAACCATGTTATTTTAAATAAGCCAGTAAAGAAGGATTAAGTGGATCTAGGCCTGCTTTTTGTTTTGTGTTTTTTTGAAGACATGACTTTCTTGATCAAAAGGAGGAAAAACATGAAAGCTGCCCCACACTGGCTATACATACCATGGGAAAAAGAAAGCTTTTTTTTTTTTTTTTTTGTTGTTGTTGTTATTTTAATAAATTAATAATTATAACAATAAGAGAGTGGAATTTGAACTTGAGTTCTCCTCGTAAAAGAGATCAAATAAATAATAATATCACTTAGGTAGAAGACTCTAGATAAAAGAAAGTTATCCTTTCTATTGAAGCAATCATGCTTTGGAGGTGGGAGGGGGTTAATAATATCAATATCAATGCCACTTGATTTTTCTTTTTTTTGGCATCAAATTGAAATTTTATTAAAGGGGGAAAAAAACATCAGAAACTTGGCTTCTATTTCAGCATGAATTTGCTTGAGCGAGAGTCGAGCAAAATACTTACGAAGTCTCTATTTGCATTATTTGTTTCGCTAAAGCGAGTTTGAATTTCACTTAAGAGAAATTATTTTATTAGTTTTTTAGACCCCAAAAAGTACCATGTAACCAATTTTAAGGACAAGGTATTTATTAATCAAATTATGAAACGCCCTTGGTTATGCAATCAACAACAATGTTGTGTAAACAAGTAAGTACAGAAAAAATAAATAACACATAATATGGTGACTTAGAAAAAACCAATAGAACAACAGTTTCAAAGTAAAAACTACTGGGACGGCTTGACCTTAACAACCACAAGGCAAAACAAATACAATAAGTGAATTAAAGTGTTTACAATATAGAATTATCCAATCCTAAATTGATACAACCTAGTAGTACGTACTAATGTTACCCAACACAACTCCAAATCCACAAGCTCTTTAGTTATGGAGTTTGTTGCACATGAACCTCCGTCCACGACTTCAATTACCCACTTGAAGATTTTGGTCCAACGCTAGATACTCTAGAATTTGAAGCAACTTCAACACCACCAGATTTGAATATGCTTCAACTTTGATAACCGGTTGAGGCTTTTGAGAGTAGGAGGCCCCAATACTTTCGGATTCACAATCAGTATAGCTCCAAAAAAAATTTCATGTCCCCTAGGGTCTTCTTATACGTAGGCTTGGAAACATGAAACCCTAGTGACTTAATCGGCTGCAAGGCCTGAAACACGTTTTTGGTCTGTTGCAATTTGATTGATCCAAATTTTAGCTTGATCGATCCAAATTAATGTTCGATTGATCGAAGAGCCATTGAAGAGCTTTTGAAATTACAAAAACTAGTCGCAAACCCACGCGATGCGGGAAAAATATGAAACACAATGCAATAAAAAAAAGTTATCTCTTATTTTATAGTGTGAGAACTATTAGACCAAGGTGTAACCATATATAATTTGTTAATTCCTATAAAGATACATGCAAATCAACTCTTATAGGTATATTTTTCTCCTAAACATAGATCAACATTTCATTCTTCCTCATAATCAATAAATCATATATCATAAAGTGAAAATATAAAATAAAATAAAATTCAAAAATAAATTTTTTTTTTCATCATATACACATTTGAATAAATCCCGCAATATATAACTCTTCAAATTCATAAACCATACGATTACTTAGATTATATAGTAAAATAAGACCAACCTATCCATCATAACATTGCAGTATCGTCTAGATATAATTATATAAAAGGCATGTTTTGTTGATCTTGTCTCATTAATCCAAAAGTAACATCTATATAGCTAATAAGATCTTTAGAGAGTAACATATGACCAGGAATTCTTAGTTTGAATAACCGATTATAGATATATAAGTCATCCAACACAAACGTCTATTAGAAGATAAAATCTGTAACTTTAATACAAAAATTTGGCAAAATGATTAAATGTATACTACCTTTAGCTTAGTGATATTAAGATATTTTTTATAAGGAGTGTACACATTCAACCAAGAGGAATTAATCAAAGAATTTTTAATCACTATCAACTATGTTAGTTTCTCTTTGTTTTTCATGGTTTCTCTTCCAAATGAAGGTGACATTGACAAATTTAAACTACGACAATTATAGAGTAGTTATACAAAACTAATTCAAAAACTATTATTCAAAACTTTGTACAAATAAGTTCATTTTCTTGTTCCATATGTTGTACATGCTTATGGAATTTAAAAGTTCACTCTCCATTAAGGCTTGCATTACAAATACCAATGACTTCATCATGGAAATCAACCCTATTGAAAAGTTTATGTTGTGTAATGCTTAATTTGTAAAAAGTGGGGGCACCTTAGGCATTGTTTCTATTGTTACCACAACATAAGCTTAATCAGGTTCTATGTATCAGAATTTGTGCAATTTCAAAATCACAAAGAGACCAAAAAGGGTGGGGGGGGGGACAAAAGATTAATTCAAAAATGTTATATGAATTAAGCATTGCATATATGAAAGATTTAAGCAAATAATGGGACATAAAATGTTATTCAAAATAACACAAACAATAACCTTCTTTTCTTTTTCTTTCATAGGTAGATAGTGGTGGAGGGGGGATGGTGGGGTTTGAACCACAAATATGGGACACCACAAAGAATGTATTTACCTCTAGGCTATCATTTGCACCCCTAAAAATTAATCTAGAATGCTAGACAAAAGAATAATTGGAATTCAAAAAAGGAATTAATCACAAGTTCCTCAAGTATCTATACATAAAAACATTAATAGCATAATGATACTTTAGAGTAAATTATTTTTTGTCTTATTCTTTTTTTGATATTTTCCTCAAAGATGATCAACTAAGCAAAGTAAAAACTTACCAAAACAAAATCAGATTAACTAAAATTGTGTTGCCAATTCTAAGTCAATTAAGAATAACAAAAGTCAATATCATTAAAAAAATTGGGAAGGAAAACAACAAAATCACTTCACATAGACTAAATGTAAGAATACCAAAAAGAAAGGGAAAAAAAAAGTTCATTTCTATTTGTGCATTTTGTTCACCTCAGTGGTCATCCTATTACCAACCTAACTTTGAAAATCTCTGGCAAAAACAATTGATGTCTTCTCAAAATGGTGAAAACTAAAGCTTGATTGAAAAATATGGAGAACAAATTGTATTGAACTATTTTTTTTGTTGTAAATGATGGGGTGATCATATCTAGAATGTACACTGGTAGATATATTGTAAAGCTTAAATAAAAAATGATTGATGTGTGAGTGAGAGAGAAATACGGTTGTGAAAAACTGAAAATTTGGAAGAGAAAACATTGTAACTGAAGATAAACAAAGAGACACAAAACTCATCTTTGGGCTGTAGATTATGCTTGAAATTTTAATTGTATACACTAAAAAGATAATGACCTATTCAATTTTAATAATTACTTGAAATTAGAAAGAAGAAAATGAAATTTTGAAATCAATTTGGGTGGCTAAATAGTCAAACAGTTGTATCTAATATATAGTAACATTTGTAATTTGAATATTTATTATTAGATATTTAGTTTAATAAGCCCACCTTTATCCACATCTTTTCAAAGAACACAACCCTTAAACATTCATTCTAAATTAAGAAATGCAAGTCTTGAAACTTAAATATATTTTAATCCTTCATTAGTTAAAGATTTTATCTCGGTGAATTTTTGCATTGTCAAATGCAATTTCTAGAAATTTAAGATTCTTTTAACAAATTTCAAATAATTAGATGAAAAGTTAAGTATATTTTTGAAAAGATATTAACATGAGCAGTTTCCAAAAATAATCATTTGATTCTTATTTACTTACAATTATTCTGAATCGTAAAGAAAATTTTCAAATTTCAGCAATTATTGACAAATTAATTGTTGAAATTTGCCATATGTCAATCCAAATATGACACAGCACCTTAGCACCTTATCATGCAAACATAGCTCACTTACAAAGGATAATGACTAACATAGGACAATGTTAAAGTGAAAATTCAATTAATAAGACTATTTATTGCATAGAAATTATTACCAAACATAATCACACAAACGAATGTAACCAAAAAAAAAAAAAAAAAACACTTAGAGGTGAAAAATATATATTATCAAAATTATAGAAATTTGTATAAATCAAAGCAATGATTATTACACATTTATAGAGTTGGAATATGTCCCAACTAAACCACATTCTAAGTCCTCAAACAGCAAACAAAGTCTATTGAACACGTTTACTTCAATTTCACTACTTAAAGAAAAAAAAATCTAAATATCATTTTCTATACAATAAGTTACGTATAAAATATTTCTTAAAAAAGAGTTATGTATAAAACTTTTGAGTTCTAAAAAAATCTAACAATTTATGGTTTGATTATCACTAAATGAATGTTAAAAGAATCAAGTCAATTTAATGTTACAAAAATATCTCCCACAAAATATATTGATATTTTTTTCATTCTAAACAACTAAAAAAAAACACTTTAGTCTTTATTGGGCATGAGAACCCGTGTTTCAAGTTGCTTGGAGACACATTGCAAGAAAAAATTCCAAAAGGAATTATTTTAATCCAAGTAACCCATAATTACAATCCCATTACATAAAATAATTCCAAACCCTAATCGATTACCTATTGAATAAAATATGATCAAAATTATTAGAATCCATTAACACAGAGAGACCAAACAATCAAAATAACAATCTAGATATTTTTTATCTGCTGATTGTAATAAATAATTGAATTGTAAGAATAAAGTAAGAAAGAGAGAAAATAGAAGCTTACTAAGTAGAGCTGTCAAATTCATTAAGATATGACTCTTTAGAGGGAGACAATTCCGCCATTAAAGAAATGCCAAGTGATTCTATTTGACTTTCATAGACAAAATATGCCAACCAGATAAGTTTTATGTTGAGAAAAATTGATCATATATACACAATAATTTTTTTTATAAAATAGTTCAAACTTTTATGTCTATCTAGAAAGATTGGAACTCCAAGCAACTCTAAAAGTCAATTTTATTCTCCTTCAATATCCCTAAAAAAAAAAAACACACACACACACACACACACACAAACAAACAAACAAACAAACAAAAATGATGACAACATAATTGAGTTTTTGTTTAGTATGAAATCTATTTATCAAAAGATTATATATATATATATATATATATATAAAGTTAGATAGATAAATACAAACATGATACACATAAGAAAAATGTAATGATTGAGAGAGAGAGAGAGAGAGAGAGAGAGATACCTCGAAAATAATAAAGGCACGCATTTTTTACAGATCAAAATTCGTATATGTAAAGAAAATAAGTTTAAATACATAGCCAAAAGAAGAGTTCATGAATATTGCTAAACACATAGATAGGGGTGCCAGTGCCAATGGTTGGTAAAAAAACAATTTGTATTGTGACTAAATGAAAAAACACAGAATAACCTTCTAGAAATATAACATCATGCACAATGTGAGCAAATTAGCATTTAGTCTTAACGTTAAACAAAAAATACTAACCATTCAAAAAGTTATCAGATGTTGCGATACAAATATAGTGATAATTCAACATTGTGAAACGCATTTAAACAAAAATCAAGAGTGATATGTAAAACAAATTGATTACCCAAAATTTCAATAAAGAATCGATAAATTCCTCTGGGATTGTAAGCAATAATCAATAGTTTAATTGAATTCTTGATAGTTTGCACACCTTTGTCTTGCATATTCACTGGGCATTGGCTAAGTACAGAAATTTGGGGGGGAGTGGGGGGGGAAGAACTAAAATGGAGATGGAGAGAGAGAACTTACAGGTAGAATATATAAGATTTGGATTAGCCATTGAAAGTGGATGGGTGATTTGGATAGAAGACTCTAACTTTGCATTTATGTTACAAAGAAATCGTTTTGCTTCCAAATTCCAATTTTGGATGAAAGGATGTGAATAGTCATAACTGAAGATAATAACTCATGTTGTATGGATAACAATTGAGATGATTTAGTATATGTAGTAGATTAGTAGTAGATGAATAGTCTTTTTTTTTTGAGAAGGAGATGAATAGTCATCTTAACAGAGTGCATCAACATGTTTGCCCATGATCTATATTTAATTTTCTTTTAAAATAGAGAGAATCATAAAGGAAAAAAGGATTTTTTTTAAAAAAAAAAGTATGAGGTGGCTCAACTGGAGTGTAGCAACATTAAATACTACGCTTCAGCTTTTAGTAATATATAGACAAAGAAACTGTTTTGCTTCCAAATTCCAATTTTGGATGAAAGGATGTGGTCATAACTGAAGATAATAACTCAACTGGAGTGTAGCAACATTAAATACTACGCTTCAGCTTTTAGTAATATATAGACAAAGAAACTGTTTTGCTTCCAAATTCCAATTTTGGATGAAAGGATGTGAATAGTCATAACTGAAGATAATAACTCATGTTGTATGGATAACAATTGAGATGATTTAGTATATGTAGTAGATTAGTAGCAAATGAATAGTCATATGTTTTTTTTTTTTTTTTTTTTTTTTTGAGAAGGAGATGAATAGTCATCTTAACAGAGTGCATCAACATGTTTGCCCATGATCTATATTTAATTTTCTTTTAAAATAGAGAGAAATCATAAAGGAAAAAAGGATTTAAAAAAAAAAAAAAAGTATGAGGTGGCTCAACTAGAGCGTAGCAACATTAAATACTACGCTTCAGCTTTTAGTAATATATAGACAAGAAACTGAAATGCAAAACTTGACAGCTGTCTTGTCTTCATAAATAAACTTCTAAAAGAACATACAAGACACATTTTGTTCACAGTTTGCTAAACTAAACACTAAACCCAACATCTTTGAACTTGAATTTTTTCAGTATCAATTAGAATTGAGATAAATGCAACCTTGATTTTGTCACATGGAATATGCCAACCTAGAACCTAACATAATAAATTTCAAATTGGTACGTGTTTATTTTTAGAAATAATTCCAGAAAATTAATTGAGATAAAGTTGTCAATGATCCACTTATTACCCAAAAAATAAAAGTCATTTGTCCACCAAAAAGGAGAGACGTGAGCCATGCCCACTGCTTACATTTAACTATGATTCTCTACCTCCCCAAGGACCCCAACCAACCATACATAATTCATTTTTGTGTTCAGTCATTTCTTTTTTGCACTCAGTCTCTCTCTTTCAATGCTCAAAAATTGAAACTTAGTACCTATTTGTTAATGGTACACCACTTCTATAAAAGACTACAATATTTCATAGTGGGAAGTCCAACAGCAGATCTCTACCCAATGTTTTAAGAGTGAAACATTTTTTAATGGAAATCCAACTAAAATTCAATTTACGTGAGATGCCCAAGAGTCCAGGACTTTATATCCAACCCAAAAACTAAATTTATTACATGGAGAAGCCAAAAATATATATAAACTTGAAACAATTTCCATGCAGCAAAACTATTTCTGGGAATTGGGATTCTCTAACAATTTATGGTCAGTCAGTTGTTTATAAGCCTTTAGGTATGCTTCATCTTTTCTTTTGTGTTGTATGATTCACCTGCACTCTTGTAAACGTTGTTTTCATTTAGTGGTCCATGATGAATGTCGAACCATGAGCTATATGCCATTCCATCTCAAAACCAATTGGTGATGAGGAAGACATACTCAAATCTTTTATAGCATTCGAAATCACGCCACGCAGGCCTGTTTTTAGAGTGGTTGTAAGGAGTCATATTGTGGTCTCCCCAATAATGAACACAAATGAAAACTTTCACATCCATATGCATCCCATATAGGATTCGTTATCCATAAAATTATTGCTATGACTTTCTATATAATGTGAGACCATTCAGCACCTCTCCTTCATCGCTGTCAGAAAATATGCTTAATGAAAGATGACATTGCTTATACATGCAGAAAAACTTTTTTAACACCTATTGAGGTATGTCATAGTCCAAAGCATTGTTCTCTGTGCTCCACAGCCTATCCTTCTTGGCCAGGCCTCTCTCTCCAATCCCTACTCAGAACACTCAAGGAGGATATAGAAAACGATGTCCTTGCCCTTGCGGTATTGGTGTTGCTGCTTTCGTTCAAATAGTAAAGAGTTTTTTTTTTTTTTTTTTCCAACACCTTAATTTTTTTTTTTTCAAAGCCAATTTTTGTTATTTCTTACCCTTTTTTGTTATTTTTGAGATTGACCAGTTTTTGGCCAATCACAATCACTTCTGTTTTAAATTCCCTCTCAACTTCCCTCACCATATTGTCTAGCTTCTTGACAACAACATATTTGTTATGACTTGATGCTAATACCCATTTATTGTAAAAAAAAAAAAAAATTTATATATCCTGTAATTTTTTTTTTGATAGGATTAACCCAGAACTTGAATTCTTGAAAGTAAAGTACTATACAAAAAGAAAAAAGAAAAAGAAAAAAAAAAGATAAATCACTCCATAATCGATCCACACTCTAAATAATAATTGTTATCTTAAATATTTATAATCCACTTAATAATATAAAATTTACAAAAGAAAAAAAAAGTAAAAAAAAAAATTACCCAGTACTTGATTTCTTGAAAGTAATGTACCATACAAAAAGAAAAAGATTAAAAAAAATAAAATAAAAGATAAAGATAAATCACTCCACAGTTCACAATCCACACTCTAAATACTAATTACTATTTTAAATATTTATAATCCACTTAATAATATAAAATTTACAAAAGAAAAAAAAAGTAAAAAAAAAAAAAATTTACCTAGAACTTAATTTCTTGAAAGTAAAGTACAATAAAAAAAAAAAAAAAAAAAAGAAAAAGATAAAGATAAATTACTCCACAGTCCAAACTCTAAATACTAATAAATATCTTAAATATTATTATCCACTTAATAATATAAAATTTACAAAAAAAAATAAATATTTACCAGTACTTTATTTCTTAAAAGTAAAGTACCATACAAAAAGAAAAAAAAAAGATAAAGATAAATCACTCCACAGTCCACACTCTAAATACTAATTACTATCTTAAATATTTATAATCCATTTAATAATATAAAATTTAAAAAGTGAAAAAAAAAAATTACCGAGTACTTGATTTCTTGAAAGTAAAGTACCATACAAAAAAAAAAAAAAAAAAAAATAAAGATAAAGATAAATCACTTGGTCCACACTCCAAATACTAATTACTATCTTAAATATTTATAATCCACTTAATAATATAAAATTTACAAAAAAAAAAAAGATAAATCACTCCATGGTCTACACTCTAAAACTAATTGTTGTCTTAAATATTTAAATCCATTTAATAATATAAAATTTACAAAAGAAAAAAAAAAATTGCCTAGTACTCGATTTCTTGAAATTAAAATACCATACAAAAAGATAAAGATAAATCACTCCACGTTCCATTCTAAAAACTAATACAACTTAAATATTTATAATCCACTTAATAAAATAAAATTTACAAAAGAAAAAAAAAAGTGAAAAAAAAATTTACCTAGTACTTTATTTCTTGAAAGTAAAGTACCATACAAAAAGATAAAAAAAAAAAAATAAAAAAAAGGATTCACTCCAGTCTTCACTCTAAATACTAATTATTATCTTAAATATTTATAATCCACATAATAATATAAAATTTACAAAAGAAAAAAAAAAGTGAAAAAAAAAAAAATTTACCCAATACTTGATCTCTTGAAAATAAAGTATCATACAAAAAGAAAAAGAAAAAAAAAAGATAAATCATTCCACAATCTACACTCTAAATACTAATAACTATCTTAAATATATATAATCTACTTAGTAATATAAAATTTACAAAAGATAAAAATTAAAAAAAAAAAAGTGAAAAAAAAAATTACCTAATACTTGATTTCTTGAAAATAAAGTACCATACAACAAAAAAAAGAAGAAAAAAAAAGAGATAAAGATAAATCATTACACAGTTCATACTCTAAATATTAATAACTATCTTAAATATTTATAATCCACTTTATAATATAAAATTTACAAAAATAAAATAAAATAAAATAAAAAAATAATTCTAAGCAATAATTTTGGCATCAAAACGTTATTTTTCAATGTTCTGAAGGAAATGTTTCTATTCTGTTTCAGGAAAGCTAGTGGAGTATGATGAACCAATGAAGTTAATGAAGACAGAAGGTTCCCTGTTTGGGCAGCTTGTCAAGGAATACTGGTCTAATCTTCAGACTGCATAATGACATTGTAGTATTGTACCTAGCAAAGTAGGCTTTTGAGGCTCTGGCTTAGTACCTTCAAACTTCAAAGCAATGGGAGGAAAATAAGTTTATTTAGTATAATTAACATTATACTAGACAGAACAATGAGAGATAAACCTGAACTATTGGAAACTACCCACTTCTAGTTAGAATCTGTCAATTTTTTTTCGCAGCTGGCTGTGTAATTTGACATCCTGATTAATACTAGAAAGCAAATTATAGACATCTTTACAGATATTTCTTTAAAGATATTATGATGAGCTCTATGTTCCTATCCCTCCACATATGATTTATACATGCATTCCTGGCTAATCTAAGAACAAGAACATGCAAAAAATTTCACTCAGATGAGATTAGCCCTGTTAAATGCATCTTCAACTTTCCGAATTAACACTGTTAATAATAATTTTAATGAAAATAATCAGATATTTTATGGTTATATGTCCTCCTTTACATGCACTTATATCTCCATTGTTTGGTACACCTGCCCTACCATAGCTATATGGCATGCGCAGATTGAGTTTTTCTTCTTTTCCTCTTTTTCTTTCAAAATAATATCAATTATATAATTTTTATCACTTTTTTTCTTTTCTTTGAGGTAATTGAGTGCTGTAAGTAATTGGATGACAAGTTTTCTGTATAATCATATAATTCTATTCTTGTATGAAACAGAGAGATTGAAGAGCAAAGAGAAAAGAAAAAGATGAAGCTTGAAAGTGATTCACTAGGACATGTTACTCCATTTGTCATTCAGTATACAACTATCCAGTAACACACAAATCTGGTCCCTCTCCGGTATGTACCATGCGTCACGATAGGCTTTGCAGCCATAATACTGTTCCAAACGAAAGAACTATTAGGACAGTCCACAGCTTCCAAAAAATTACACCTTGGGAAATATCAAACTTTTCAAAACATTTGTAGAGATGAGAGTTGTAATAACCTCCAACCCCTGCTTGGCCATAAACATTGCTATTTCAGTTGAAGGACCTCAAATCATGAAATCCCATGCCTCATTGTTATTTTGGAACCACGCACGCATAACCCAAATAAGCCCACGTGGCACAACAGTCACACTTAAACTGATGCTGAGGAAACCTCAACAGCTTTAAATCCTCTGCTGTTCTCCCTAGTTTAACCTCTACTATTGCCCACAAAAATAATAACCCTAAATCCCAAATTTAGGGTCTAATTTGGGGATTTTTAATCTCTAGCAATAATTTCTTTCAATTGATCGTTAAATCATGTAATTGAGATCCCGAATTGAAATTTTGAGCCAATAATTAGGCTGAATTGTGGCTGTTAGTGAAGTATTAAAGATTTTAAGTCTTAGGGTTAGGGTTACAGCTTACGTTCCTAATTTGGGGATTTTTATGTTCCAACTATTATCTCATTAAATTGAATGCTATTGAAAGAAATTATGATTCTTAATTAAAGATTGGAACTCTCAATTTGGTCAGATTCTGAACATATTATAATAATCTATCAAATAGGGGTCTTTAGGGATTAAACTTATAACATTAAATTAAGGGTTTTCAATCTAAAAAGGATTTCACTAGATTGGCAGTGGCACTAAATAATATGAAACTATAAGGCATCTAAATGGGGTTTGCGATAGCATTTGGGTGAAATCATAATATATTTAAGACTAATCAAAGAATTAAAATCGTTAAGGTTAGGACTTGGCCAAATTTTGGGGTTTTGATAATTTCAATGTTTTTCTATCAAATTTAAAGTGTTCATATGAAATTGATGCATCCGATTACAAGTATGAACTTTCAATTTGATGAGATGAACTAAGATTTATGATTTACTCATTTTTGGATTATAATTGAAAGGGATTTTTCCTTAAATTGGGGTTTTGTCATCCAAGTATAATTTTTCAAAATAAGCTACACCTACATGAAATTGAAGGTTCTAATTGGCTTCTAGCATGTCCAATGATGGCTATTTAAGTTTTTATTTGATTTAATTTAAGAATCCTAAGGTTTTTCTTATAATAAAATAATTTTAATAATTATTTATCAAAATAGCACTATTTTGACATAGTTTCTGTAAGGACACAATTCCTTTGCGGCCCACTAACATTTTTGGGCTCACACAATAAAGGTCCCTCACAATATGATTTGTAGAGAGTGGGCTTGAAAAGCTAGCCGCTGGTCAAGGGGCGATGCCCGGTCATGGCTTTAGAGGAATTCATGTAAAAAAAAGAGTTGGGCTTGAACATTTAAGCCCTAAGGTGTCGCGCCCTATGGCATGGGTCTCCTCGGAGTTGATCCGAGGACCATTGAGGCCTTATCCCGGTTACCCCACGACGGACTTTCTTCAGTGAAGTCCGGAATCGTGGAGAGGTTCTTCCCCATGTAGTCTCTCTCCTTTTGAGGTGGGATGGGCTCCCCTTCAGATTTACTTACTTTCTTATTTTATACTAGCTTGCATTCGTTGTCCTTCGTCCACGTGTAGGGTCAATCTTTACAAAAACTGACATTTGTCCCATCAGTCCAATCCCGGAATTGTTGGGGATGGTTTGATAAAGCTGCAGGGTACAGCTCTGTCAGGCGCTGGGTCTTATCTGGAAGGGTAGTAAGGATAACTTCCCCAAGATATTTTGGATCTCCTTACAAATTCGTCCCTATACCAGTTTTTGCCCCTGTATTCCAATGGGATTCTGGATCTGCCGAGGACTAAACTGTCCTCGGCTGCCTCCCAAAAACTGTTTTGGGCTCTGTATTGTAAAGCTTGGGCCACAGCTCTCCTCGGATTGGGCCTTCGGATCTTCCAGGAGTAACTGGGCTTGGCCCTTAATTATTGGGCCCCACAATAGCCCCTCAAAATCCTTCTATCCGACTTCCGGGTTGGAAAGGAGGGTTTTGGCAAACCCGGGCCCTTAATATGGCTTGTTTAGTTCAGCCCCGCATTTATGTGAGCGATTTTCCACCGGTCCAAGAAGTTAGCCGGTTTTCAAGGAATTCCGTTTAATCTGCTCGTGATCTACTCCTGCCGCTTGGCTGTCCCAGACGTACCCTTAATGAATCCCCTTTACGAGGCTCATTTATGTCCGGCGGCTCATCTGATAAGGTGGGGAAATGGAACGGACGCCTCTTTTTTCTTCAGATTCTTTTGGGAAACTTGAATGCATTTAATACCCTCCGTTTTGCCCTTCCTATAAGAAGGCAAGTAGGAGGCCATCACTTTCGTGCAGACTCCTCTCCTTCCTTCTGAGATCTGAAACCCGTTTGTTATACACCATATCAGTACACCCCTACCATAACGAATGATGAAGGAACCATGCCCCTCCTCAAAACACCATGTTCTGATAAAGCTTGAAATGGCTCGCTCAGGGCAAGGATGGCGCAGACTTAAGATCTGTCCCGCCTCTCTTTCAGCCAAAATCCGAAGCAGGGGCTCGTCACGTCGAATTCTTGGCGTGACTGAGTCGAGAATTCCCATCATCGTAACCAACCGCTCTCTTACGAGCATACCTAATCTGGCTCCAGTGTGTTAGGAGTCAGGAACAAGGCAGGGACTATATGTCTCTGCTTCTTCCTCTCTTCGTTCACTGGTGGTCTTCTCCGCTTCCCTTTCTTAGTCTTCCCAGCACCAGATCCATTCTGGTGCTTTCTCTTCTCCCTCTTTTGCTCCTTTTCTTTCTTTTCATCTCTTCTCTCTTCTTCTCCTCCTTCTTTACTCATGTCCTCCATCTTCCTCATTCATCTCCTCCATCTTCTTCATTGATTTCTTCCTTACTATTTCCTTCTCCTTCCATCTTTTTTCCAAAGAAGGTTCTTATCATAATATGAGCAGCATTGAGGCAGAGATTGGAGAGACTTTTGAAGACGAGTTTAAAAGACGCCCGACTGTTTACATATCTGTACTACGGATGTTATTGTTGCTTAGGCAGTTCACATTTTGTATAGGCTTGTTTGAGCCCCTCTTTGTATGTTGTAATGATTTTTCATATTAATAAAAGTTGTTATTTTACTTCGTATGCTCTGTCTACGTTTTTACAAATTTGCAAGCGCTGCTCGGCACGATAATATACCATTTGAATCAATGACAAATAAAGCCAAAATACTTGCTAATAAAAAGATGCCACCATAACTTTAATGAAATTGTTTGACATATCAATGCGCACCTGTGAATAGCGATACTTGTCCGAAACGAAGCCGAGATTAGAACTGGATGTTCTATGTGGTGTAGGAAGTAATTATTCGAAAAAACATCATCCGCCAAATAATATACCATTTGAATCAATGACAAATAAAGCCAAAATACTTGCTAATAAAAAGATGCCACCATAACTTTAATGAAATTGTTTGACATATCAATGCGCACCTGTGAATAGCGATACTTGTCCGAAACGAAGCCGAGATTAGAACTGGATGTTCTATGTGGTGTAGGAAGTAATTATTCGAAAAAACATCATCCGCCAAAAATGAAACGCCGCTAGGCTTAACGAATAGTGAAGTGTCCCGCCATCAATCTCTAACACTTTTTTATCGGCCTAAACATTTTGCAAGTATATTTTGAGCTGGGGACCTTTCCCTTATCCGAGCAGTTCCCTATAGGCCTTGAGTCCGAGGACCATCGCAAGGCTTGGTAGCCGTCCAAAACTTGTAAGATTTTTCTTCTTCTTGTACTTTGGTTTCCCCATAGGCTTGAGTCCCGAGGAAAAAAAAAGGACCGTGCTAAGGCCCTGTTTCTGTCCAAAACTTATGGAAGATTTTCTGGTTTTGTACTGGTTTTTCCCCATAGGCTTGAGTCCGAGGACCATGCAAGGCCTTGTTTCTGTCCAAAACTTATGAGCTTTCTTTTTTGTACTTGGTTTCCCCATAGGCTTGAGTCCGAGGACCATGCAAGGCCTTGGTTCTGTCCAAAACTTATGAGCTTTCTTTTTTGTACTTGGTTTCCCCATAGGCTTGAGTCCGAGGACCATGCAAGGCCTTGGTTCTTTCCAAAACTTATGAGCTTTCTTTTTTCTACTTGGTTTCCCCGTAGGCTTGAGTCCGAGGACCATGCAAGGCCTTGGTTCTGTCCAAAACTTATGAGCTTTCTTTTTTGTACTTGGTTTCCCCCCTGGCTTGAGGTTCGAGGCCTATGCCAAGTTGGTTCTGTCCAAATTATGAAGATTTTTTCTTTTTTCGTACTTGGTTCTCCATAGGCTTGAAGTCGGGGAATGTCAAGGCCTTGGTTCTGTCCAAAACTTATGAGATTTTCTCTTTTGTACTTGGTTTTCCCATAGGCTTGAGTCCGAGGACCATGCAAGGCCTTGGTTCTGTCCAAAACCTATGAGATTTTCTTTTTTGTACTTGGTTTCCCCATAGGCTTGAGTCCGAGGACCATGCAAGGCCTTGGTTCTGTCCAAAACTTGTAAGATTTTCTCTTTTGTACTTGGTTTCCCCATAGGCTTGAGTCCGAGGACCGTGCAAGGCCTTGGTTCTGTCCAAAACTTATGAGATTTTCTTTTTTGTACTTGGTTTCCCCATAGGCTTGAGTCCGAGGACCATGCAAGGCCTTGGTTCTGTCCAAAACTTATGAGATTTTCTTTTTTGTACTTGGTTTCCCTATAGGCTTGAGTTCGAGGACCATGCAAGGCCTTGGTTCTGTCCAAAACTTTATGCTCTTTTCTCAGGCGTTTCATAAGCTGCCGAGCAGGAAGTTATCCTCGGCAAAGGTTGTTCCTTGGTGTGGGCCATAGTCCGTGGGCTTCCACGCAGAACGGGCCTGGGCCGCGAATTTACTAGGCCCACAGATTTAGAGGCATTTCTGTAGTCTTTGGTCACGCGGTACTTTTTGGCGTCCCAGTGTTCGAGGTGCGCCTTCACGAGGCTCCTTTAGTCTCAGGGTTGCAGACGGTATTGGAAATCGAGCCGGAGACATTTTGTCTGTAGCGTTCCTTGGGACGCTGCGTGAATTAAATGCCATCACCTCATCTTTTAAATAAATAGGAGAGAGAGTTGCTTTGCCTTCGCACAAATTCTTCAGTCTCCTCCCCTAGTACATAATGTTTGAGGCGAGGATTGGGGCAAAGGAGCTCTCTCCGCCACAAAAGCGTCGTGTCTTCCTGAGACTCCAGATAGTGAGGTACAGGCCAAGGAGGCGTAGACTCAAGAGAATATTTCAGTTCGAGAGAGGGGAAAGGATGTTTCCCCCTCTTTTAGTCAAAATCCGAAGCAGGTTCTGGTCATGCCAGATTTTTGGTATGTCCGAAGAAGGAATTTCCGCCATCAGCGCCGTCTGCCTCGTAGCAGGCAAATTTCTGCGGGGGCTTCCCAACTTCCGGCTCCCTGCATCTTTTCTGTAGATGGTGTTAGCCTGAGGTCAGGTTCTTTGGCTGCCTGAGTTATGGGCATATAGAAGCGTCGAGGAATAGTTTCCTTAGACGACGTCTTGGGACAGTAGCCAACCTCTCCTCTGAGATATCTCCTCGGCATCATCTTCACTCTTTTGTACTTTTCTTTTACTTACGCAGTTAATTCTAATGTAAACTTGTTTCAGCTTTTGTTGCACACTGTACTGTTCTTTTTTCTTAATAAAAAATGTGTTTATTTCTTTATACATACTTTTTTGCAACAACCACTTTGGGCCTAAATATTAAATCTAAGCCTGCCTTTAACAATATTCCGGGCAGAAGAATACTTTAACACAAATCCTTATTAGTTTAAACTCGCAAATATTATCAAGTATAACAATGGTAATCCTCAATAGATTAAATTCATGGAACTAACCGAGATAGCTGTTGAGTGCTACGCGATGCACGCTAGACCAATCCCCGAGAACGATAAACTCTAAACAATTTATCCGAGACGGTAGTTGAGTAGCGGGGGACTTTGTGCTTTTGGGTAATATGCCGTACCGTATCGCATCATTCCCTTCGGATGGATCTTGAGGTTTATGATCTTTTTATGTACTTGGTTTCCCCATAGGCTTGAGTCCGAGGACCATGCAAGGCCTTGGTTCTGTTCAAAACTTATGAGATTTTCTCTTTTGTACTTGGTTTCCCCATAGGCTTGAGTCCGAGGACCATGCAAGGCCTTGGTTCTGTCCAAAACTTATGAGATTTTCTCTTTTGTACTTGGTTTCCCCATAGGCTTGAGTCCGTGGACCATGCAAGGCCTTGGTTCTGTCCAAAACTTATGAGATTTTCTCTTTTGTACTTGGTTTCCCCATAGGCTTGAGTCCGAGGACCATGCAAGGCCTTGGTTCTGTCCAAAACTTATGAGATTTTCTCTTTTGTACTTGGTTTCCCCATAGGCTTGAGTCCGAGGACCATGCAAGGCCTTGGTTCTGTCCAAAACTTATGAGATTTTCTCTTTTGTACTTGGTTTCCCCATAGGCTTGAGTCCGAGGACCATGCAAGGCCTTGTTTCTGTCCAAAACTTATGAGATTTTCTCTTTTGTACTTGGTTTCCCCATAGGCTTGAGTCCGAGGACCATGCAAGGCCTTGGTTCTGTCCAAAACTTATGAGATTTTCTCTTTTGTACTTGGTTTTCCCATATGCTTGAGTCCGAGGACCATACAAGGCCTTGGTTCTGTCCAAAACTTATGAGATTTTCTCTCTTGTACTTGGTTTCCCCATAGGCTTGAGTCCGAGGACCATGCAAGGCCTTGGTTCTGTCCAAAAAACTTTATGATCTCCTTATGTACTATAGGTTTCCCATAGGCTTTGAGTCCGTGGACCAATGCTAGGCCTTGGTTCTGTCCAAAACTTATGAGATTTTCTCTTTTGTACTTGGTTTCCCCATAGGCTTGAGTCCGAGGACCATGCAAGGCCTTGGTTCTGTCCAAAACTTATAAGATTTCTTTTTTTTTGTACTTGGTTTCCCCATAGGCTTGAGTCCGAGGACCATGCAAGGCCTTGGTTCTGTCCAAAACTTATAAGATTTCTTTTTTTGTACTTGGTTTTCCATAGGCTTGAGTCCGAGGACCATGCAAGGCCTTGGTTCTGTCCATAAACTTATGAGATTTTTCTCTTTTGTATTCTTGGTTTCCCCATAGGCTTGAGTCCGCAGGACCATGCAAGGCCTTGGTTCTGGTCCAAAACTTATGAGATTTTCTCTTTTGTACTTGGTTTCCCCATAGGCTTGAGTCCGAGGACCATGCAAGGCCTTGGTTCTGTCCAAAACTTATAAGATTTTCTCTTTTGTATTTGGTTTCCCCATAGGCTTGAGTCCGAGGACCATGCAAGGCCTTGGTTCTGTCCAAAACTTATGAGATTTTCTCTTTTGTACTTGGTTTCCCCATAGGCTTGAGTCCGAGGACCATGCAAGGCCTTGGTTCTGTCCAAAACTTATGAGATTTTCTCTTTTGTACTTGGTTTCCCCATAGGCTTGAGTCCGAGGACCATGCAAGGCCTTGGTTCTGTCCAAAACTTATGAGATTTTCTCTTTTGTACTTGGTTTCCCCATAGGCTTGAGTCCGAGGACCATGCAAGACCTTGGTTCTGTCCAAAACTTATGAGATTTTCTCTCTTGTACTTGGTTTCCCCATAGGCTTGAGTCCGAGGACCATGCAAGGCCTTGGTTCTGTCCAAAACTTATGAAGATTTTCTCTTTTGTATTTGGTTTCCCCATAGGCTTGAGTCCGAGGACCATGCAAGGCCTTGGTTCTGTCCAAAACTTATGAGATTTTCTCTTTTGTACTTGGTTTCCCCATAGGCTTGAGTCCGAGGACCATGCAAGGCCTTGGTTCTGTCCAAAACTTATGAGATTTTCTCTTTTGTTCGGTTTACTTTTCGACCATAATAAGCCCCTATACTAGGGCGGGGAAAGTTGGCTTGAGGCCGGAAGCCCCTAGAGATGCCCGCGCCCTTGGCACTGCAAGGCGTAGCCCCTAGCAGAAGCTTATGCCGGAGCAACAACTGTATGTCGCCGGAGTCGGAGGAAGCCCCTAGGAATTTCTGCTTGCTAGAGAGCTGACTCCACCGCCACCTGCGCCAACGCGCAAGCTTCCCACAGACGGCGCCAATTGTAAGGACACAATTTTCTAGCGGCCCAATAAGTGTGTTGGGCTCGCGCATGAAAGATCCCTCACAATATGATTTGTAGAGAGTGGGCTTGAAAAGTTAGCCGTTGGTTGCGGGGCGGTGCCCGGTCCTGGTTTTAGAGGAATTCGTGTAAAAAAAGGATTTGGGTTTGAACGTTTAAGCCTTACGGCATCGCATCCTATGGGATGGGCCTCCTCGGACTTGATCCGAGGGCCGTTGGGGTCTTACCCCGGTTACCCGACGATGGGTTTTTTCTGTAATCTCAGGTGTTGTTGAGATCTTCTCACCCAGATCGTCTCCCCCTTTTTGGAGGTGGGATCTCCCCCTTTTTGGAGTTACTTACTATCTTCTTTTATACTCGTCTGCGTTCACTGTCCTTCGTCCACGTGTAGGGTCAATCTTTACAAGACTGATATTTGTCCCATCAGTCTAATCCCAGAATTGTTAGGGATGGTTGATAAGACTGCAGAGTACGGCCCTGTCATGTGTTGAGTCTTATCTGGAAGGGTAGTAAGGATAACTTCCCCAAGATATTTTGGATCTCCTTACAAATTCGTCCCTATACCAGTTTTACCCCTTTATTCCGGTGGGATTCAGGATCTGCCGAGGACTGAACTGTCCTCGGCTGCCTCCCAAAATTGTTTTGTGCTCTGTATTGTAGAGCTTGGGCCACAGTTCTCCTCGGCTCGGGCCTTTGGACTCTCTAAGGGCAAATGGGCCTGGTCCATGAATTATTGGGCCCCACAATTATAAATATAAATTTTCTTCTGAAAATAACTAAATATAAATTTTCATAAAAAAAAAAAACTAAATATAAAAGATTAATAAATTATTTATTTTTCCTTTTTCCCTCCTAAATTTTTCTTTAATTAATTTATCTAATTTATGTTATTTTATAAAACGTATGATGTATTGTACGGTTTGTACTTTTTTTTTTGGTTGTGATAATCTTATAGTATTACTTATCATGATCATCTTCCTCCCTCTCACTTTTATCTTTTGATGAATTATTGTTTATCTCTTTAATTAAATAATACTATCTCTTTATTTATTTTTAATTATTTATTTATATAAGATAAAATCTTCTAAAAATTTGTATGATTGATTAAACTTATATTTATTTACAATACATTTAATGAGAAAATATCTTCTTCTTTTTTATAGAATCAAACATAGAAAAGATCTAATGGTAAAAGAAGTACATATATGGTACTAGCCGTTTAAAGTTTAAAGATCAAAAGGCTTATAATAAAATGAAGTACTAATAAAAAAGTTTTAAACAAAAAAAAAATTATAAATCGAGTATTTATTCTGAATATGATTTTAGGATCCTCTAACTTTTTATTTTTCTTTTCAAAATTTTCAAAAGTTTTCCAACTTTTTCTATTTTAGGAGTTCTCTCTCCTTATAGAGCAAAGAGATAATGTTTTGATGGACAATAGATAAATTTGATTACAAAAAATAATGTACCTTAAAGATATGTGTTATAGATAATTAAGTTGTGTTTATTTTGTGATTCTTTCACAAAATAATATGTTCTGTTTGTTATCCAATGCCTTTTTTTTTAATCAATTATGCAATACTTTTTTTTATAAGTCTAATTGTTTTCAATTGAAAATTATCTTATATAATATAATTAATAACTCATATGATAAAAGCCAACTAAATAACATGCAACACACATATAGAAACATTTTTCAATTTTTAAGGACCCAACTTTCATTATAACTCTCTCAAAAAAAAAAAAAAAAAAAGTATATGATTTGATTTTTCTTTTAAATAATTGATTTGGCCTTATATAAAGTCACTCAAAGGTAAATATTTTTTAATTATCAAAGGAGGAAGGCTAGTCCTAGCAACTAGAAATCTCATTTAGGCTCATGTAAGGTATATATATTGCCCCACTTCATTATTATCAAAAAGACGAATATTTTATAATTAATTTGTTTGGTGTGTTTACTATCATGTTCACTAACCTCTTTATCAAGAAAATATAATAGTAAGACATATTAATAAGTCGAAACTTGAAACTTGTGAATTGGAATATGCTTTAAGTACTAAGTTGTACGAAAGAGGTGGGGTTCAAGTGATAAGTTTAATTGTAATGGTATCTTTTGTGGTATTTTATGTTTTTGGTTCAAACCACTTTTCTTCCTATCCACTATTTACCAATAAATTTTTTTATCTTGAAAAGAGGCTGTGAGTTTGTATTTATGTAAAATTATAAATTTGTGCATGATTATATTCTTTTATGGTCAGTGTTTTTACCAACTTTAATTGAAACTTTTCACCAAGATTGGCTGCATACAGTTTGAGGGAAAAATATGTACTTATTTTTTTTGTTGAATATCATTTAAATAATATTTATTTAATTTTCTATATTATAATTTATTTAATTGAAGCCATTTTTTATATTTTTTGAAGTACAAAATTACTAGTTAATATTTTTTTTTTGGGAAACCAATTAATATTTTATATTTAAGTTTTGTTAACATCTACTTTTCAATTGATAATATTATTAAGGTCATCATGCATAGATTATTAAAAAATTATTTTAGAATGTCATTTTCATTTTTTACATAATTATAACCTTTTTCTCTGATCTTTTAGAGTGTTTCAATCACCACCACCACTAATACCACCACAAGTGAGGTCTCCAATATAAACAAAGATTAAAAACACATTGTACATGATGAAAAACACATTGTACATGACCAAACTTCCATAGAATTATTATGAAATCATCCCAGTAGATAATAATACATAATTAGATACTGTAGAGACAATGTTGGACAAAAAAAAAAAAAAAAAACTATTTGAAGATGCAGAGTAGGCTGATGTGTTGATGTAGTAAAAAGAAAGTAATTAATGATGATTTGAAAGATACCATGAGAGTAGTAATTAATGATGATTTGAAGGTAAATTGATGTATTTGAAATGGGATGGAACGAAGAGTTGTGGATAGATATATACAAAGGAGTAGAAGTGTAAGAAGTAAAAAATAGTGTATAGAAATGCAAAAAGAATTGTATGAGATAGACAAAAAGTCTAGAAATATTAAACCAAATTAAAGAAATAATATTTATTTTTTAATTGAAAAAGTCTTGAAACATTGAATCAAAGAAAACAAAGAGTCTTTATTGTTTAATTTGTTAGTGTCTCTCGTATTAATATGAGTTGAGTTTAAATTATGCATTGATTCATCACTCAATTTTTTTTTTATTTTATGTAAATTTTGATAAATCCACCATCGGATTACATTATTTTTATATATTTTCTATGTTTGCAAAATGTCAAGTTGATCAAAGATCAAGTCATGTCATCAATTAATTGTTTAAATTCAAGTTTTTGTAATTTAAAAAAATATATAAAATATGAATTTATAAATCAAATATTAAATAACATTCGGATTGACATGAAAATTGTCATTCATGTTAAGAACATATAACATATAATTCAACCACATGATTTTCAAAAATATAAATTTAATAACAAGTGTAAGGACACGATTCCTGCGCGGCCCAGTGACATTTTTGGGTTCACGCGGGAGAGATCCCTCACAATACGATTTGTAGAGAGTGGGCTTGAAAAGCTTGGGCTTGGTCACGGGGCGATGGTCCGGTCTGGATTTCAGAAAAGTCCCTGTGGAAAATGGACTGGGCCTAAACGTTTAAAGCCCCGCCATGCTGCCACTTCTGAGAATGGGCTCCTCGGACTTGATCCGAGGACCCTTGTGATCCTTTCCGGCTGTCCAACGGAGGACCTTCTCTGTTCTGTGCATGGATCGTTCCGGCGATCTTATTCATGAAGTCTTTCTTTTTTTCTCCCCCCTTTACTAGATTCACTTACTTCTCCTTTTATACTAGCGTGCATTCGATGTCCTTCGTCCACGTGTAGGGTCAGTCTTTACAAATACTGACATTGGTCCCATCAGTCTAATCCCGGAATTGTTGGGGATGACTTGATAAAGCTGCAGAGTACGGTTCTGTCAGGCATTGGGCCTTATCCAGAAGGGTATTTAGGGTAATCGCCCCAAGGTATTTTGGATTTCCTTACGAATTTATCCCTTTATTCTGGGCGGATTAGGGGCCTGCCGAGGACTAGACTGTCCTCGGCCGCCTCCCAAAATTGGTCTGTGCTCTGCGTCATGAGCTTGGGCCACAGTTCTCCTCGGATTGGGCCCTCGGACTCTCTAAGGGCAAATGGGCCTGGTCCACGAATTGTTGGGCCCCACAATAGCCCCTCAAAACCCTTCTATCCGAATTCCGGATTGGAAAGGAGGGTTTTGGCAAACCCGGGCCCTTAATATGACCCATTTAGCTTGATCCCGCATTTATGTGAGCGGTTTCCCAGGAAGTTAGGCGGTTTTTGAGGGATTCCTTTTAATCCGCTCGGAATCTGCTCCTGCCGCTTGGATGTCCCAGACGCGCCCTTAATGAATCCCCTTAACGAGGCTCATTTATATCCGGCGGCTCATTTGATAAGGTGGAGAAGTGGAACGGACGTCTCTTTTTTCTTCAGATTCTTTGGGAAGGTTGAATGCATTTAATGCCATCCGTTCTGCTCTTCCTATAAGAAGGCAAGCAGGAGGCCATCACTTTCGTACTAACTCCTTTCTATTCTTCTGAGATCGCAACAAATGATGAAGAAATCATGCCCCTCCTCTAGACACCATATTCTGATAAAGCTTGAAATGGCTCAATCAGGGCAAGGGTGGCGCAGACTTAAGATCCGTCCCGCCTCTCTTTTAGCCAAAATCCGAAGCAGGGGCTCACCACGCCGAACTCTTGGCGTGACTGAGTCGAGAATACCCAATATCAGCATCACCCGGCTCCTCACGAGCGTACCTAATATGGCACCAACGTGTTAGGAGTCAGGGATGAGGCAGGGGCTAAGTGCTTCTGCTTCTCCCTCTTTTGCTCCTTGGTGCCCTCCTCCACCTTCCTCTTATAGTCTTCCCAGCACCAGTTCCGCCTTGGTGCCTTCTCTTTTCCTTCTTTTGCTCCTTTTCTTTCTTTTCATCTCTTCTCTCTTCTTCTCTTCCTTCTTTACTCATGTCCTCCATCTTCCTCATTCATCTCCTCCATCTTCTTCATTGATTTCTTCCTTACTATTTCTTTCTCCTTCAATTCTTCCTCCTTCTCCTTCGATTCCTTTCCCTTGTTCTTCATCCTTTTCCGAAGAAGGTTCTTATCATGATATGAGCAATATTGAGGCAGAGACTGAAGAGACCTTGAAGATGAGTTTAAAAGAAGCCTGACTGCTTACTTCTCTGTACTGCGAATGTTATCGTTACTTCAGCAGTCCTCCTTTTGTATAGGCTTGTTTGAGCCCTTTTTTGTACATTGTAATAATCTCTTATATTAATAAAAGTGTTTATTATTTCATTTTGCATATTCCGTTTATGTTTTTGTATATTGGTAAACGCTGCTCGGCTCAATGAGAAAGTATCTAAACCGATGACAACTAAGACCAAAATACTTGATAATAAAAAGATGTTGCCATAACTCTAATATAAGTGTTTGGCCCAATAAGGCCTTTGTACTTGGTTTCCCCATAGGCTTGAGTCCGAGGACCATGCAAGGCCTTGGTTCTGTCCAAAACTTATGAGATTTTCTCTTTTGTACTTGGTTTCCCCATAGGCTTGAGTCCGAGGACCATGCAAGGCCTTGGTTCTGTCCAAAACTTATGAGATTTTCTCTTTTGTACTTGGTTTCCCCATAGGCTTGAGTCCGAGACCATCCTGTGGACCATAGGCTTGAGTCCGTGGACCATGCAAGGCCTTGGTTCTGTCCAAAACTTATGAGATTTTCTCTTTTGTACTTGGTTTCCCCATAGGCTTGAGTCCGAGGACCATGCAAGGCCTTGGTTCTGTCCAAAACTTATGAGATTTTCTCTTTTGTACTTGGTTTCCCCATAGGCTTGAGTACGAGGACCATGCAAGGTCTTGGTTCTGTCCAAAACTTATGAGATTTTCTCTTTTATTCGGTTTACTTTTCGACCGTAAGCCCCTCCACCAGGGCGGGGAAAGTTGGCTTGAGGCCGGAAGCCCCTAGAGATGCCCGCGCCTTTGGCACTGCAAGGCGTAGCCCCTAGCAGAAGCTTATGCCGGAGCAACAACTGTATGTCGCCGGAGTCGGAGGAAGCCCCTAGGAATTTCTGCTTGCTAGAGAGCTGACTCCACCGCCACCTGCGCCAACGCGCAAGCTTTCCCACAGACGGCGCCAATTGTAAGGACACAATTCCTTTGCGGCCCACTAACATTTTTGGGCTCACACAATAAAGGTCCCTCACAATATGATTTGTAGAGAGTGGGCTTGAAAAGCTAGCCGCTGGTCAAGGGGCGATGCCCGGTCATGGCTTTAGAGGAATTCATGTAAAAAAAAGAGTTGGGCTTGAACATTTAAGCCCTAAGGTGTCGCGCCCTATGGCATGGGTCTCCTCGGAGTTGATCCGAGGACCATTGAGGCCTTATCCCGGTTACCCCACGACGGACTTTCTTCAGTGAAGTCCGGAATCGTGGAGAGGTTCTTCCCCATGTAGTCTCTCTCCTTTTGAGGTGGGATGGGCTCCCCTTCAGATTTACTTACTTTCTTATTTTATACTAGCTTGCATTCGTTGTCCTTCGTCCACGTGTAGGGTCAATCTTTACAAAAACTGACATTTGTCCCATCAGTCCAATCCCGGAATTGTTGGGGATGGTTTGATAAAGCTGCAGGGTACAGCTCTGTCAGGCACTGGGTCTTATCTGGAAGGGTAGTAAGGATAACTTCCCCAAGATATTTTGGATCTCCTTACAAATTCGTCCCTATACCAGTTTTTGCCCCTGTATTCCAATGGGATTCTGGATCTGCCGAGGACTAAACTGTCCTCGGCTGCCTCCCAAAAACTGTTTTGGGCTCTGTATTGTAGAGCTTGGGCCACAGCTCTCCTCGGATTGGGCCTTCGGATCTTCCAGGAGCAACTGGGCTTGGCCCTTAAATTATTGGGCCCCACAGTTTCCAAATAGCATTTTCATAAAATCATATTTTGCAGAGATGAGCTCAAGGGCTGAAATCATCCCTTCAAGAGACAATTTTTGCCCTTATTATGATGATATGACAAAGATAATGTGCTCATTTTTTTAACTTTGTGGTTTTTTTTTTTGATGAATTTAACTTTGCGGATTTGTTTTTTGGAATATTGTTTTTTGGGACTAAGGATTGGTAATTGTTCTTACTATAGTTTAAGAAGTAACATAGTTTTGGTACTCTCTTAGTTGAGGTGTTTTGAGAGGAAGAATTCAAAGTGGATGGAATATGCATAAACTTGGGTTAATTAAAGCTAAAGTTTGGGCTTAGTGAATTAATTTGTGTAATTAATTTTATTAGTTTGATCTTCAGGTGTCATAACTTTGAAATTTTGGTAATTTATTAGTTTGATCTTGGGGTGCCATAACATTGAAATTTTGGTAATTTAGTGAGACTATTGGCGGTAAGTTACCATTCCCCTTAGCTACTGATATTTTTACTTAAAACATGTTGTTTTGTTGAAAGAAATAGTTATTATTTCTCATTATGAAATTTATTGTTGATTTTTTAATGAAAAAAAAAATCAGAATTTATTGTAATGTAATTTTTTTTTCCTCGATAGATACAAACAAACTAACAATTGGTTTTTAATGTACAACGTAGAATTGTTAAAAAAAATGATAAAAAATATATAATTTTTTCAGGTTGTGATGAATATCACCCATAATCTCATAATGGTATTTCTTTCCAATTTATCGGCGAACAATTCTAATAAAATATACTAAAATTGTATATTGGTTGATGCAATTATTGATTATTACTAGCTCTTTTTTTCTACTCTAATTTTTAAGGGAAACTTTTGCAAATTCAGGCATTTTAAAAATTTTGGAAAATATTTTTTCAAATGAAAGTCGTGAAATTCACAAAATTGTGTTAGAAATATTTTTTCTTTTTTTTTTTTTCTAAAAATTTATCATAAAACTAAAATTCAATATAGAAGACTATTGACAAAGTTAAGTGGTTCTTTTTCAACCTATTTGGTTTCAAAATATTGAATAAGTAGACTATAGATTAACTTTTTACATTTTATTATATAGTCTAATTTGCTTATTAAAAAAAAATCTCACATATTGCACTAGAGTCATGCACATAACATATATGTAAAAAAAGAAAAAGAAAAAAAAAAGGAGTAGAATAGGTAAACAAATTGCAATAAAATTCAAACCCTTTGATAATTATTTTTATATTTCTTAGGAAATACATATAAAAAAATACTTTAGCTGTCTAAAGACTAATATTTACAAATTTTAAAAACATATTTTCGGTCCAGTTTGGCATTATTCGGTCCACTCTGGTCCTATTCGGTCTACTTTGGTCTTAGTCAGTCCACTCGATCCCATTCATTTCACTTCAGTCCTATTCTGTCCACTTTGGTCATATTCAGTTCAAGTCGGTTCACTTTGGTTCTATTCTATCCATTTGGACTTATTCGGTACCATTATGTCTACTTTAGTCTTATTCAGTCTCATTTGGTCTATTCTATCCACTTTGGTCTTATTCGGTTCTATTCAATGCACTTCAGTCTTATTCGGTTCATTATGTCCATTTCAGTTCTATTCGGTCTATTATGTCCACTTCGGTCTTATTCAGTCCATTCTGTCTACTTTCGTCTTATTCGGTCTTATTCAATCCACTTTGGTCCTATTTGGTGCTATTCAGTCCATTCGGTCTACTTCGTTCCAATTTGGTCCTCGGTCTACTTCAGTCATTCAGTTTTATTTGGTCTTCTTTGATTAATTTGGTTCAATTCAGTCTATTTTGGTCCATTTGTTGCATTCCGTCCATTCTTGTCACTTACATAGTGGGAAAATACAAGTTTGGGTTGAGAGCACCTATCTAAATCCAAATATAAATATAAATATAAATAAATAAATAAATATATATATATATATAATTTCAAATTGGTAATATCTAAAATCTTAAGCATAACATTTATTATTATTACGCTCTTGTTGAGCCACATTAATGTAGTATTTTGGTCCACTTCAGTTCGACTAATAAGAGAAAGTCTTTCTAAACATGAAGGCTATGAATATACAGATATAATTTTTAGAGTAGTTACTCATTTGTTTTAACATCATTACTTTTAAATAAATTGCATGAAGTTGATTATACCTTCTAGAAAAAAAATATATAATTTTTATTTAACAATTCAGTGCAACGTATGAAATAGTCACTGGTACATAGAATTTCAAAACCAAAACTCTTCCATATATCTACTAGAAAACAGGCCACATTCTCTTTAATTCAATATTTTAGTCACCCCACCAGGGGGAGAAAAAGAAAATTCAAAACAAGAACTTTTTTTTTTTCTTTCTTGGTCATAGGAATTTTGTGCCAATCATTCTTTGTTATACATGTATTTCAGTTAAATATTGAGTACATATTAACTATGACCCTATAAAGTTTCATTGTTCAAATGTATGAGAAGGTATTTGATGTATCGGACATATGTAATCAGCTTCTCACATAGAATGGATCTCATACTAGCAGGGCCCACCCCCATGAGAGGGTGGTTACATATGTTCTATCACCATGGACTCAACTTAATTATACTTCGAAAATTTTAGCCTAGCACTACTAACATTAGATAGTGGTCCAGCTGATCACATAATTTTTTTTTTTTTAACCTTCCATTATCCATCCTTCACCCATGCCATTGAATATATTAGACGATTAATTCTCAAGTATGTGAATTCAATTATGCACCACTCATATTCTTGGCATGATGAGATGCTATGTATACAAATATATTTTGTTGGAAAAGGAAAGATCCGATCTAGATTACAAATTTGAGTTTGGTAAAACTTTTTGCCGTTATTTGTGTATTGTGGTGAATATATCCTAACGTGTGTGCTCCATTGTGTAATTTATACTCCACAAGTCCTCTCTCTCTCTCTCTCTCTCTCTCTCTCTCTCTCTCTCTCTCTCTCTCTCTCCTTCTAAAAGAATCTAAATTTTGATAATAAGAAAAATTTGACACAAGTGATGGAACATAAAAGGAAACGCTCTTTACAGGACTGAAGATTTTTGTTCATAATGATGGCTTTTTGTAAACTTTATTGGCATGGGGCTGTGCAAAGCCATGCATAGTGGATCCTCTTTTCTAACCATGTTATTTTAAATAAGCCAATAAAGTAGAGTTAAGTGGATCTTGGCCAGCTTTTTTTTTGTTTTTTTTTTTATCTTTGAAGACATGATCAAAGGGATGAAAAAGATGATAGATCCCCCAGCACTGGCTATGCACACCATGGGAAAATGAAAAGTTTTCTTCGTTATTTTAATAAAAATAGAATTTGGTCCCCCCAAATGTTTAAGTTAGTCCAATAATACTCTTAAAAATCAATAGAATTTTTGTTAATTGATCTAGTTGTTATAGAGACAAGGTAGTTTTTGTTTTTTCTAATTCGTTTTTTATATATGTTTAATATCAAACTAGATAGCTTTTGTATACTTATTGGAGTTTAAAAGATAATAAATTTCCCTAAAAATTTATCTTGCGAATATATATATTTGAAAGTTGTTAATTTTATATACAATATATTTATAAATTATGACCTACTCTTGTATCAAAATATTAATGTTTATATTTGTGTATGTACGTTTACTCATGTGTACGATGATTTATCTTGATTCGAAACTAATATATTAATACTAAAATTTGGCCCCCCAAACAAAAAATTCTAGGAGACTAAATAATATCACGTAAAATACTCTTGACAAAAGAAAGTTATTCTTACTATAGTAAAAATCATGCTTTGGAGATAGGTGGGGGTTCAAAGTTTTGATAACAATGTCAGTTGATTTAAGGCATCAGAAACTTTGACCACACTTAAAGAGGGAGGGAAAAAAAAATGAATATTCAATGAATGGAAAATTAACTAATGCTCTAAGGACATTGGTTTAGAAACTATTTTTAGAAACATTTTATGGGAAAATGATAAAGTAATTAATTTTTCTGACAACTTTTTTATATTTCTCATAAAAGTGATGTTAAAATCTTTCCTAATATGGTTTATTAACAATTTCCCTATGGGCACCTCTTAACATGACTCTTTAATGAATTAATTTAAAAAAAAAATTAGAAACTTGAACCACTCTTAAAGAGGGAGAGAGAAAAAAAGATAAATGAACATGAACATTCAATGAATTAATTGAAAAAAACAATTAGAAACTTGGACCACTCTTCTTATGGAGGGAGGGAGAAAAAGTAATAAACGAATGTGAGCTATATTCCCAATTACACTAACTAGCTTGTAACCCATGCATATGCATGTGTTAGAACATATATGGAACTTGTTAGAGACATATGTTATGTAAATTGGCTAATCCTTTGACAAAATGCACTTTACTTGTAATTGGATAGATCTAATATAGGTTTAGTACTTCAAGGAATAAGAGTTCAAATTTAGTATTGAAGACATGCAAATCTGTCCAAGAAACAAGTGAAGATGTGCTATTCATTAAAGCTCGACAGATAGATCGACGGATCATATCTATCGAGGTATAATGCTGATGCTAGACAGTAACTCGACAGAAGCTGTATCTATCGAGAATTACGAAATTCAGATTTCCAGATCTGATTTCATACATATCCATGTGTATTTGTGTAGGGTTTCTTTTCTCACAACCCTAAACATATATAAAGATTATTTTAAGGGCTGTCAAAGGTGATGCAAGGTGATGCAACTTGATGAAAAGTCATTGTGCATGCAAATTGTGATCGAAGACAGAATTTGCCCTAATTCATCATATTCTATCTAGAAGCTACTGTGTCTTTGTGCCAAAGGTTTTGTGACCAAAGAGCTTCTTGACCTTCATTGTTAGATGAACTGAAGAACTTTGCAACTAACATTTTCCTTAAGTTGGTGTGTTAGTCACGTACTGAGATCTGTACATCATTGGTTAATCATGTACTAGGAGTTATGCATTGAAAGGAGAGATTGCCGCTACATTACAAGTCCAATTGGGTATTAGGGTAAGGGTTCACTATAAGTTAGTATTAGGTACTGGGATTACTTTTACTTGTAACCACTTGTTTTGATAATAGTGGATTCTCAAGAGTGGTGATCTTAAATTTACCCGATGGAGTTTTGCCTCGGTGGTTTTCCTCATTCGTGAACAAATCATCCGTGTCAAATTTATTTTCCGCTTCATTTAACTTAGTTGGTAATTTGTTTGTGCTACCACTCTTTTTGCATGTAATTGAATCTAATTAATTCACTTGGCTAATTAATTAATTAAGTTACCAAATGGGTTAATACATTCTTGGCCTATCAACATGGATACATTTAAAAATATAAAATAAGATGCATAATATAATTCCTATATATATAATTTAAATAATATTGATAGTCATTTTTATATTTTATTAACTCTTTAAAAAAATTTCTAAGGATATTATTAGGTATAAAATGTAAATTGTCCATTTTTTTATATATTATTGTGAAGCACTTCTTTTTTTTTTTTCAATTCATTTATTCTAGGCTCTTTGGTTTTTGTAGTTAATAACTCACTTGAATGAATATTTATGATGTGGTCCCACATTTGATTCTAAAATTAAGAAATAAAACTTTTTAAGAATAAATAATTTAGGACACATGGTGAAAATTAGAACTCTAATTTGGAATTCTAATTTGAGTTTATCTCGTCTTCATTTATTATATATATATATATATATATATATAGACTTTGTGGGACTCCAAGTCCAAGGAAAAACTGGCCCTGGATCCACAATGAATATGAATATTCAACGAATTAATTGAAAAAAAATAATAATAAGAAACTTGGATCACTCATATAGAGGGAGGGAGAAAAAAAAAAAAAAGATAAATGAACATGAATATTCAACGAATTAATTGAAAAAAAAAAATCAGAAACTTGGACCACTACTCTTATAGAGGGAGGGAGAAAAATAATATATATATTATATATATATATAATGAACATGAATATTCAACGAATTAATTGAAAAAAAAAAAAAATCAGAAACTTGGACCACTCTTACAGAGGGAGGGAGAAAAAAAAAAGATAAATGAACATGAATATTCAACGAATTAAATGAAAAAAAAAAAAAAATCTTAATGAGGCAACGTGCTCCAATTAATCCAAGCCAAATGAATAGATTAGTGGTAAGAGAAGATAGTCTATAACATTAACACAGCTTGTTCATAAAATTCGGTAATTTACTTTTTCTAAGAAAAGATTTTCCAAGTAGAAAATAAAGACTACTGTCATGGACGGAGCCATGGTTGGACTTGGGGGGCAATGGGCCCCCAAATATATATATATATATATATATTTTTTAAATATTATTATATATATGGGTACTAATTTTAGCAATTTTGTTTTAGAAAATTACACTTTTGCTCCCTAAAAAATATCATTGATTCTTTTAAGAGTATTGTTATAGTTACAAATTTTTCTATAACATTTTACAAACGGTTAAGATAGCAAGTTCTTGTTGGTTCGCATTTGGACTCACCGCTTACATTATCAGCAATTTGTAAAAAAGTTTGTAGTTCAAACATTTTCCACATTTTAAAGACCATTAAAAGTATTTATAAGCCTAAAATCTAAAAAAGAAAAAATACAAACCCAAAAAAATTAGCACAACAACAAAAATTATCAATAGTAAAACTAAAAAAAAAATTAAGCATAGTCAACCAATTTTACTTAAAACAAACACTCTGACTCTTTAAAAAATTTTAAACAATTTGCAGCCAAGCAACTAAGTAACAACAAAGTTGAAAGCCAAAGTCACTGCACACAACCAACAGCAAAGCCGCCCCCTCTAACACTAAGTTCTGGCTCCATCTCTGACTACTATCATGGATTTATTTCTCTAGATTGTGTATTCCATTCAAGTACATGCAACTGGTTAAAAAAAATAGCTTTATATGGAAATTCCATTTTTACCTGTAATAACTTTTTTTTCCCTCTTTTAGAAAAGTTAAAAATTTTATTCATGAATTTAAAGAGACTGTAAAAACAGCACCAAAACAAGATAGTAGGTCCTCTAACCAAACAATAATATTACAATTAACAAGAATTAGTATGTGAAGCCATTAACTTTTACCCACTCTATGACCATCACATCTAAGCGTTGCTGATAATCCTACGCTATGACCATATATATTTACCCATAAAAGCTTATGTAGTGGAGTTGTTGAAAGATTCAACCATTTGGACTAAGTTTAGAGTTATAAACTTAGTAGTGTAACCACACTAACTATTACCCAAATTGATTCTAACAGTTTTTTTTTATTATTATTATTATTACACATTAATAAAAGCAATAAATTAAACAAGCACAACCATTTTTTGTAACAAATTAAGCTAAAAATCAATGAAGAGTTTCTTTAATGGAAAAACTATTTCAGAGATTCAATCTCATTAAAAAATCCACTATAACAAAATAGTTATGATCAATCAAAACATACAAAAGATTTGTAGTTTAGACTTTAAAAAGTTGTGCATTATGTGATTCACACATGTGCACAAAGTAGGGTAAAAAGCTGGCAAGAATCCTTCTTCTAGTAGCACTCGGATTCTATTTCAGAACGATTTTATTCGAGTGAGTGAAATACTCGCGAATTCACTAATTGCATTATTGTTTCACTCAAGCAAGTTTGATTTTAACTTGAGCAAAATTCTTTGAACTTTGAATTTCTTCAACATTGATCAAAATTGAGATAAAAGCAACTTGCCAAGAGTCTTGTACCTCAATGACATTGTTTCTAACGGAAATGTTCAAGATCCAAATCCCCTCTCCCCCACTTAAAATGTATTTAATAAATAAATAAGTGCAACCCTTGATTTTGTTACATGGAATAATACCAATCTAAGACCTAACATTATAAATTCCAATTCAGTTTGTGTTTATTTTTAAGAATGGTTCCAGAACATTAATTGACATAAAGGTGACAATGATCCAATTATTTAACAAAAATACCCCATTTGTCCTTCAAATGGAGAGACGTGAGCCATGACAACATCCCACTGAACATCTACAAAGAACAACCAACCATAATATCTGTGTTTAATGTTCAGTGATTTCTTACTTGGTTGCACTCGTCAATGGTTCTCCAACTTCTTTTAAAGAATAGAATATCTCATAGTGGAAAATCCAACAGCAGATCTCTACCCAGCATTTTCAAGGAAAACAATTTTTAGTGGGTATTCAACAAAAATTCAATTTACGTGAGATTCCAGGCTATTTGATTTGTGGACAAGCCAAACAAATATATAATCAATTTCCATACAAAACTATTTCTGGGAATTGGGATTCTCTGACAATTTATGTTCAGTCAGTTGTTTAAATTAAGCCTTTAGGTATGCTTCCTCTTTTCTGTTGTCTTGTATGATTCACCTACACTCTTTTAAACGTTGTTTTCATTTGGTGGTCCATGATTAACACAAATCAAAACTTTTACATCCACATGCATTCCATACAGGATTCGTTATCACCATCTTTGTCAATAAACTTATTGCTGTGATTTTTTTTTTCTTTATAATGTGAGACCATTCAGTAACTCTCCCCCATCATTGACAGAAAATATGCTTAATGAAAGATGGCATTGCTTATATTTCTAAGCGGATAAACTTAATGCTGAATTGGTTTCTCCTAATAGGATACAAGCATGCAGCAAAGCTTTCTGTATAAACTACCAGCTAAGTGAAGGAGAAAGAACCTGTTTTTACGCATATTCAGGTATGTCATAGTCATGAAATTAATATTTTCGCACGGAAGCACTTTGAAATTCTCATTCACAAGCAAATAGTTAATTTGAGCTATCCTTCATGTTTTGGACAAGTAAGTACTTGTTCCGAACCACAGTGAAGTGTAACAACTGCAAACCAATAGATGAGATAAACAGAAAGTTAGCCAAAACAACAACAAGCAAAAAAAAAAAAAAAAAAAAAAAAATCTGCACTAGCAATCAGTAGAAAACAAACATCAGACAGATTACTAGACAGAACAATGAGAGATAACCCCAACTATCGGAAACTACCCGGTTCTAGTTTGAGTCTGTCAATTTTTTTTAGCAGCTGGCAGTGTAATTTGACATCCTGGTAAATCCTAGAAAGAAAATTATAGACACCTTTACAGATATTTCTTATTTTCCTTTTTTAAAGATATTATGATAAGCTCTATGTTCCTATCCTTAGATGTGATTTATACATGCATTCCAGGCTAATCTAAGAACAAGAACATGCAAAGTGTTTCACTCATATGAGATTAGCCCTATTAAATGTATCCTGTAACTTTCCAAATTAGCACTATTAATAATAATTTTCATGAAAATAATCAGATCTCTTATAGTTATATGTCCTCCTATACATTCACCTATATATCCTTTGTTTGGTACTCCTGCACTACCATAGCTACATGGCATGTGCATATTGATTTTTTTCTTCTTCTCCTCTTTTTCCTTCAAATTAAATAATATCAAATATACAATTTCTATGAATATTTTTCTTTCAGTTAATTGAGTGCTATAAGTAATTGGATGACAAGTTTTCGGTATAAACATATAATTCTATTTTTGTATGAAAACAGAGAGATTGAAGAGCAAAGAGAAAACAAAAAGATGAAGCTTGAAAGTGATTCAGTAGGACTTGTAACTCCATATGCCAAAGCAGGATTCTTTAGTAGACTGTGGTTTTGGTGGTTGAATCCATAGATGAAAATGGGCAGGCAGAAAAATCTTGAGGATGAACATATACCCAAGTTGTGCAAGGCAGATCGAGCAGAAAATTGTTATTTTCAGTTCTTGGAGCAATTGAATAAGAAGAAAAGAGCAGAACCAGCATCCCAAACATCAATCCTACAGGCAATAATTTTAATCCATTGGAAAGAAATGTTCTTATCTGGGTGCTTTGCTTTGTTATATATTCTCACACTGTCTAGTGGTCCAGTACTTCTAAATGCCTTCATACTGGCTTATGAGGGAAAAGGAAAATTCAAGTACGAAGGACATGTATTGGCAATAGCCTTTTTCTTTTCAAAGTGCATACAATCCATTTCACAAAGGCAGTGGTTCTTCCGAAGCAGGCTTGTTGGACTGAAAGTGAGATCATTGCTCTTAGCAGCCATTTATAATAAACAGCTGAGATTATCCAATTCTGCCAGGTTAATGCACTCAGGTGCTGAGATAATGAACTATGTTACAGTAGATGCTTATAGAATTGGAGAATTTCCATTTTGGTTCCATCAGACATGGACAACAAGCCTCCAACTATGTATTGCAATACTAATTCTTTTTCATGCGGTGGGGCTAGCAACAGTTGCAGCACTGGTGGTGATAATTCTCACCGTGCTTTGCAATATTCCACTTGCAAAGTTACAGCATAAGTTTCAGTCTAAGCTAACAGTGGCACAAGATGAGAGACTGAAGGCTAGTTCTGAGGCTCTAGTAAACATGAAGGTTTTGAAATTGTATGCTTGGCAAACCCATTTCAAGAAAGTCATTGAAAATTTAAGGAAGATGGAGTATAAATGGTTATCTAAAGTGCAGTCAGAGAAAACATATCATAGCATTCTATTTTGGTCAACTCCGGTTTTGATCTCTTCTGCAACATTTGGAGCATGTTATTTCCTTGGAATTCCTCTGCATGCAAATAACGTTTTCACCTTTGTAGCAACCTTTCGCCTTGTTCAGGATCCGATTATAACTGTTCCTGATGTCATAGGGGTTGTCATTCAAGCCAAGGTTGCATTTGCACGTATTATAAAATTCCTTGAAGCACCAGAGCTGCAGAATGCACATGTTAAGAACAATTGCAACACGGAGAATGTGAATGACTCCCTTTTTATCAATTCAGCCAAATTTTCATGGGAAGAGACTTCATTGAAGCCCACATTGAGAAACATGAATTTGGAGGTTAGACCAGGTGAAAAGGTGGCCATATGTGGAGAAGTTGGCTCAGGCAAGTCAACGCTTCTAGCAGCAATTCTCGGAGAAGTTCCAAAAATTCAGGGAACCGTAAGTTACTATTCAACTTCTCTCTGAGTTGTCTCTTAATTATAAGTATTCCAACACTTCAATTCCTAGGCATTGCTATGTGTCCCTATGATGTAAATGTAATGCTCATCTTAAATTGGAAAAATTTCAAGCATTCCGACTAAGCAATCCGGTTCATTTATTGAAATTACAGATAAAAGTCAGTGGGAAGATTTCTTATGTTTCTCAAACAGCATGGATACAAAGCGGGACAATACAAGAGAATATTTTATTTGGGTCTGCTATGGATGGTGACAGATACAGAGAAGCACTAGAGAGGTGTTCATTGGTTAAGGACCTTGAGTTGCTTCCCTTTGGTGATCTCACTGTAATAGGGGAGAGAGGTGTTAATTTGAGTGGTGGTCAGAAGCAACGTGTTCAACTTGCCCGTGCTCTCTATCAGGATGCTGATGTATTTCTCTTAGATGATCCATTCAGTGCTCTGGATGCACAGACTGCAACAAGCATATTTAATGTAATTTAATTTTCCAAACACCTTCCATATTTTTGTTATTTTTTTTTACAATTTTATTTGGGTTCAATTACTAACTTAAATGTAAGATTACTTCAACTGTGACAGGAATATGTTATGGGCGCACTTTCAAGGAAGACAGTCTTACTTGTGACCCATCAAGTAGACTTCTTGCCTGCTTTCAATTCTGTTTTGGTTAGTATACCTAATTTCCTATTTAAGTACATAGAGATCTTATTTATCTGGTATTTATTTTCCCAATTAGAACTACTGCAACTATGTTTGAGGCATTTAATGGCCAACTTGTCTGTTTCTATTATTAAAAATCTCCAAAACCTGCAGAAGAATTTAAATTTTCTACTGTTAGAATAATGGTCAAATGATTAAATTTCTCAATTCCTGACAACTTTAACTTTTAGGACAAATTGTAGTTTATGATAGCATAAGAGTAGGTGGGCTTGATGTTGAATCTTGTCTTTAAATGGTGGTAGTTTATCTGTTACCATTGTTTTTCTCAATCTCTCCATCACTCATCTTAATTTGGTTGAGCTCCAGTCATCTTTAGCTATGTCATGAATCATGCACTACAAGAGCCACTTAGCCTGCAGAACATATTGATCTTTACCTGTTTTGCAATTCAATATTGAGATTATCATTAGTTAGAATCTGTTAGTTTCAAATACTGATTTGGTGTGAGTTTGATTTTTTGCACAGTTCATGTCAAACGGGGAAATATTACAACAAGCTCCATATCATCAGTTGTTGGCCTCAAGCAAAGTATTTCAGGACCTTGTTAATGCACACAAAGAGACGGCAGGTTCCGAAAGTGTTGCCGTTGTTGGTTCTGCCCATAGACGTGGACGTGGAACATCTTCCCGAGAGATTAAGAATACTTACGTACAGAAGCAATTAAAAGCATGTGAAGGGGATCAGTTGATTAAGCAAGAAGAGAGAGAAACAGGAGACACCGGCTTTAAACCATACAAGCAATATCTGAATCAAAACAAAGGGTTCTTGTTCTTCTTCATAGCCAGTCTCTCTCACCTTATATTTGCAGTTGGTCAGATATTACAGAATTCATGGATGGCTGCTAATGTTGATAATCCTCATGTTAGCACATTGAGATTGGTCATGGTTTATATGTTGATTGGATTAGCCTCAATAATGTTTTTATCCTGTAGATCTATTTCTACAGTTGTTATGGGACTTAAATCTTCGAAATCCTTGTTTTCACAGTTATTAGACTCCCTTTTTCATGCACCCACTTCATTTTACGATTCCACACCTCTAGGAAGGATACTTAGTCGGGTAAGCATCACAAACATAAAATGTAAATGAACCTGTTGTTTGATTTCTACAACTCATTTTTGTTCACTTTTCCTGGTATTATGTGCAGGTGTCTTCTGACCTGTGTATCATAGATCTTGATGTCCCGTTCAGCCTTAACTTCTCTGTTTCGTCTTTCATTAATGCATATTCTATTCTCGTGGTACTCGCTGTTGTCACCTGGCAGGTCTTGTTTGTCGCAGTACCATTTGTTTATGTTGTAATCAGATTGCAGGTAAACAACAGACGTGGTCCTTTCATGAATTATATTCTGTGGAAAAAATTTTCTTTCAAAGCCATTTAAACCAATAATACTTAAGAAAATTATGAACCAATATCCTTGGCTCATGATGCTAATATAATAGATAAGTGCATGAAGTGGGGTGAACTTTATTATAATGCGTATAAACAAATTTTGGATGTTGGATTGCTTCGCATCAATAAGAGTTCAATGTCTAAAATCATATCAGCAAGGTAATATGAATAACTCTAGATGAAATATGTGCCACCAAATTATGAAATTTATTATTTAGTAAACGATTCATTCATTTTAGATAAGAGTACCGAACTTGTAAGTTTCATTCTAGGACCAAATTACTTTTGAAGGTATGCCGTGAAAGGGTTCAAGAATTTGATGATAATGCTCATCTGATTGGAACAAATTTGCAGAGTAGCAATTGTCCTTTTTTGCCCTCTTCAAAGGGGCTTTTTTTTTTGGCCGTTGGGGGGGGGGGGGGGGGGGGGTGGTTCTTTCAATTCAAGTGAAATGTAATTGTGTTCTCTTCTGTTTTAGCGAGTATATTTGACAGAAAATAGCATTGCCTTTTACATTACTAGAGATATTACTTTGCCTCTGCAAAAGAGATGATGCGGATCAATGGAACAACCAAGTCCTTAGTAGCAAATCATCTAGCAGAGTCTGCAGCAGGAGTCATCACAATACGGGCTTTTAAGAAGGAAGACCAGTTCTTCACAAAGAATCTTGACCTCATTGACACAAATGCTAGTCCATTTTTCCACAGTTTTTCTGCAAACGAGTGGTTGATTCAATGGATAGAAGTGATCAGTTCGATGGTTTTTGCCTCTGCTGCACTTTGCATGGTTTTGCTTCCTCCCGGAACTTTTAGCTCTGGTCAGTCTACCTATATCATTCTTGGAAGTATGACCATTGCAATCATTTGTTTATTTACAAAATCTTTATGCTCTTTTTTTGGGAAATATTAATCATAGAATGATATTGAACTACTGAATCTCCCATATGAATTTTCAATTGCAGGATTCATTGGGAATTGGGATGGCACTTTCTTATGGTCTTTCCTTAAACATGATGTTTGTCCGTTCAGTTCAAAAGCAGTGCAGTTTAGAAAATAACATCATTTGTGTAGAAAGGCTAAGCCAATACATGCATATTCCCAGTGAGGCCCCTGAAGTAATAGAAGGAAACCGCCCCACAACTAATTGGCCGGCTGTGGGTAAAGTGGAGATACAAGATTTGCAGGTAAAGTTTAATTCTTTTAATGTTAAATCAAAGGAAGGTTCCTGTATATACTGAGAAAATTTATTTGAAAACAGGTTAGATATAGGCCCAATGCACCACTGGTTCTTTGTGGGATAAGTTGTACTTTAGAAGGAGGGCACAAGATTGGTATTGTTGGCCGAACTGGGAGTGGGAAGACAACCCTTATAAGTTCTCTTTTTCGTCTTGTGGAGCCTGCAGGGGGGAAGATTATTGTTGATGGCATTGACATCTCTACAATTGGACTTCATGATCTGAGGTCACGTTTTGGAATAATACCTCAAGATCCTACTCTTTTTAATGGGACTGTGAGATTCAATTTGGATCCCTTGTCTCAACATTCTGACCAAGAAATTTGGGAGGTATTACATTGGTCCTTTTCCACTTCTGGTTGCTTTAACATCAGAAGTATTTATTAATCTTCCATTGGGTGAACAATACTTATATATATATATATATAAAAATTTCTGCATGAATTGCAAACATGACTGAAGTGACAATTTTTCCATTTGAAGGTTCTTGGGAAGTGCCAGCTACAAGAGTCTCTTCAAGAGAAAGGAAATGGCCTAGACTCCTTAGGTAACATATCAATATTTTTTAATATGCAGAAAGTTCTTTGTTTTGAGATTTCGATCTTTATAAAAAATAAACCTGCTACTCAGTTGTGGAATATGGGTCAAATTGGAGCATGGGGCAGCGACAACTTTTCTGTTTAGGGCGTGCACTTTTGCGGAGATGTAAGATATTGGTGCTCGATGAAGCAACTGCATCAATTGATAATGCAACTGATATGATTCTTCAGAAAACCATTCGGACTGAATTTGTTGATTGTACTGTGATTACTGTGGCTCACAGGATACCTACAGTGATGGATTGCACGATGGTTCTCTCTATTAGTGATGGTGATTCACATACATTACTTCAACCCTTTTCTATTGAATATTCCCCATGTTTTTGCACCAAAATCGTCTATTTTTCTGTGGATGCCATTCATTATGTCAACTTTTGCTAATTTCTAAAGTTTTTAATCCAAATTTTCTGAACTAAGGTGTTGTTTTAGACATAATCATTTGCTAGATCTGACTTCACGATGTTTACAGTGTAGAGAAGGCAATTCACTTTTCTCTTCACAATGTGCAGATGTGTCATGTTGTACTTGTCTACTTCTTTAACAATGTGTGTCAACTGTATGTGCAGTATGCATTTTATAGAAGGATCTGAAGTTAATACTATATACAATTAAGTAACAAAAACCCAAATATAAAACTGTGATATTTAATAGAGATGCATGAAGCATGTTCTGAAATGTCTCTATTTTATTTCAGGAAAACTAGTGGAGTATGATGAACCAATGAAGTTAATGAAGACAGAAGGTTCCCTGTTTGGGCAGCTTGTCAAGGAATACTGGTCTAATCTTCAGACTGCATAATCATATTGAACCTAACAACATAGCCTTTTTGTGGCAGCATGAATCCTTGTCTCCAAAATGCAATGAATTCCACTAAAACTTTTAAGAGCTCCACTTTTACGGACTACAATTTCCACCTTTTATTGAAGATAGGATTATTCTCGTATGCACTTTTTTCCCAGACTGCAGCAATGCTTTGGGGTTGAACCTTAAAAATGGCTTTTTCCTCGTCCAAAGTCTCAACAGATCGATGACAATGTCCAAAACTATCAATCTATTTAAAATTTATGGCTAATAATACAGCTTAGTTCAGAAATAGTTTCACTCTACATTGGCTTTGGAATGATGACAAATGGTAGACAATAAGATGTTATACTTGCCCCATTTTGTGCTAAATAAAATGTAGCACTCTTTCCTTCTGCAACTCGTACCCCCCCCCCCCCCTCTTTTTTTGCCAAACTAATTGTAGACAATTTTTCCTTAAGCCACTTATAGTTTTCCAGAATGATTCCAGAATGACATGTAGCGCTTTTTTAATCTCTTGTAGCACACTTTCCATGACTCTAGCCTTTTTTATCAAACAACTCATAGCAAATGATGACTGTTGAGGTTAAAGGACTTTATCTTGTAGCCAGGGTTTTAAATTGCAGTTAACGGATTTGAACATGGAATAGATAGCAGATTATAGAATCGAACACAAGAAGTAATGGATATTGCAGTTTTGAAATTTTGTCAAACTCATTAGTGGTACGAATTACTGTAGATTGTCAAATAGCAGCCACTTATTGGCAGGTGTCCATTGGTTAAGCTTCTCATGTGTTTGGAATAGCTTTTTGCTTAAAGTTTATTTACTTATTTATTGAAAGTTGACAAAAGTTAAATGTTTACCTACAAGTAGTAAGATTTTAGAAAGCTGTACTAAGCAAATAAGCTAAAAAGTTTCAATAGGATATCAACTTATCTCAAAGAGATGTTTGTACGTAAAAACCCACTAAAGGAATGCTTATTCTACTTCAAATGTCAATAATGTTTGTAGTAGAATAAGCGTTCCTTTTGCAGTGTTTTTACATACATAGTTACAAACCAAGATTCAAAGCCTAAAAACACCACTCTTTGAGGAAACCTAAAAAACTCTCTATTTTGATTTTAATAATGCAAAGAGCTATTATAGGTATCCACAATTATTCAAGAACTGCCATGAAACAATTAGTAATGGGATAGAGAAAAATAAGAATATAAAGCACATAATGAGGAAGGCTAATTCTTCTAATTAATATATCAAAGCAAGCCAAATTCAGTGGCAGAGTGAAACCTTAACAGATTGAGACGCTCTATTGTTCTTGTTCTCCCTTCTTTTAACCTCCACTTGTTCCCACAAAGCCACTAACCCTAAATTCCAAATTTTGTGCCTAATTTGGGGGTTTGTATTCTCTAGCTATAGTTTCTTCTAGTTGATCATTAAATCATGTAATTGAGATCCCACATTGAACATTTAAACCATTAATTAGGATAAATAGTGGCTGTTAGTGAATTATTAAAGATTTTAAATATTAGGGTTAGGGTTACAACTTGCGTTTCTAATTTGGGGATTTTTGTTTTCCAGCTATTATCTCACTAAATTGAATGCTAGTAAATGAAATTAATATTCCTAAATAAAGAATGGAACTTTCAATTTGGTCAGATATGACCAGATTATAATGATCTATCAAGTAGGGGTCTTTTAGGACTAAACTTTCAACATTAAATTAGGGGTTTACAATCTAAAAAGGATTTCACTAAATTTGCACTAAACTGACTGAAATAATATGTAACTAGGGCATCTAAGTAGGGTTTGTGATAGCAATTGGGTGAAATCGTAATATATGTAAGAGTAATCAAAGAATGAAAAACGTTAAGGTTAGGACTTGGCCAAATTTTGGGGGTTTGATGATTTGAATGTTTTTCTATCAACTTTAAAGTGCACAATTGAAATTGACGCATGCAAATACAAGTACATTTTGATGACATGAACTAAGCTTTATGATTATTTTATTTTTGGAATATAATTGATAGAAAATTTTCCTTAAATTGGGGTTTTGTCATCCAAGTATAATTTTTCAAAATAAGCCACACCTACATAAAATTGAAGGTTCTAATCGGCTTGTGGTATGTTCAATGATGGTTAGTTAAGTTTTCATTGGATTTAATTTAAGAACCCTAAGGGTTTTTTTTATATATAAATAATATAATTTTAATAATTATTTGACAAAATTGCACTATTTTGCAATAATTCTTAAATAACCTTTTCATAAAATCATATCTTGCAGAGATGAGTACAAGGGCTGAAATCATCTCTTCAAGAGACAATGTTTGTCCTTATCATGATGATATGACAAAGATAATGTGCCAAACTTCATGGATTATGATGATATGAGAAAGATAATGGGCTCATTTTCAAAATTTGAGGATTTGAAATAGATTTGTTACAATTAGAATGATTGAAGCTAAATGGGTGTGTACTACGTATAACTTCAAGTTTTGATGAATTTTGGGTTTTAAGGTTAAACTATTAACACTAAGATGTTATTAACTTGGTGTATCGAGCAAAAGTGTTGTGTTTGGCATTGACTTAAAAAGCTAGTTTTTTTTACTATTTAGCTTATTTTTGCTACTATTCATGGGTCTTATTGCACTTTTTAGTACTATTCATAAGTCACATTGTACTATTTCAACTACCTTTTAACTTTATCTACAGTACTTTTAACAAAAAGTTTTTAGTTTCAACTAAATAAGCTGTTCTCAAACAGACTCAATTACCCTCTCACATAGGGGCTAATCCCATGCTGACAGGGTCCATCCCCATGAGAGAGTGGTTACATATTGTCACTGCTTACTATGGAGTATGGACTCAACTCAAATATACTTTGAAAATTCCAGCCTAACACTACTAACATTAGATAGTGGTTCAGCTGATCACACAATTTTTTTTTTTTTTTTTTACTTTCTATTATGCATCTTTAACCTTTGCCATCGAGCTTATTAGACGACTCCCAAGCAGATTAATTCAATTATGCACCACTCATATTCTTGACATGATGAGATGCTATATCTACAAATATATTTTGTTGGAGATGACAAGGTGGAAGTGGTTTTACAACTAGCTCCAACTTCGTTTTATTGGCTTCAAATGCACGTTTGAAATGCAATATGTGAGATTTTGCAAAAGGAAAGATGCTTTAGATTACAAATGTGAATTTGGTAAAACTTTTTGCCCTTTTTAAATTGTGGTGAATAAATCCTAATGTGTGTGATCCATTTTAAGTCCAAATCACATTGTGGCCTGGCCTACCACAGGTCATTTTTTCTCTTTTCTCTTCCTAATAAAAAATTAGGGACACAACATACTGCAGTGATGGAACATAAAAGGAAACAGGACTGAAGATTTTTGTTCATATTGATAGCTATTTGTAAATTTTATTGGTATGGCTATGCAAAGCCATGCATATTGGATCCTCTTTTCGAACCATGTTGTTTTAAATAAGCCAGTAATGAAGGGGTTATGTGGATCTTGGCCTGCTTTTTGTGTTTTGTCTTTTTTAAGTCATGACATGACATTCTTGATCAAAAGGAAGAAAAAGATGAAAGCACCCCACACTGGTTATGAATACCATGGGAAAAAGAAAGCTATTTTGTTTTTTTTTTTTTTTAATAAATTGATGATTATAACAATAAGAGGGGAATTTGAACTTTGGTTCTCTTCATCAAGTGAATCAAATAATATCACTCAAATGCAAGACTCTTGATAAAAGAAAATTGTTCTTACTATTATAGCAATCATGCTAATTAGGATGGGGGATGGGTTAATAATATCGATATTAATGTCACTTGATTTTTCTTTTTTGGCATCAGATCGAAACTTTATTCAAGAAAAAAAAAAGTGAAGGGCATCAGAAACTTGTGACTGCTCTTAAAAAGGGAGGAAAAGAAGAATAAATAAACATAAATATTCAGCAAATTAATAAGATAAAATAAAAATAGAAAAAGAAAGAAACAAACAATACCCCACAACTACAGGCCCCTCTTTTTTTTTTTTCCCTTAAAAGAATCAAAATTTTAATAAATAAAAAATTCGACACACAACATACTACAGTAATGGAACATAAAAGGAAACATTCTTTAACAAGATTGAAGATTTTTGTTTATATATAGCTATTTGTAAACCCTTTTTTTTCTTTTTTTGAGAAAAAACTATTTGTAAACTTTATGCAAAGCCAAGCATAATGGATCCTCTTTTCAAAGCAATCGCATCAGATCATGTATAATCTTGCAAAATACAAAAAGTAGTCAATTTTACACATTTTGAGCAAAAAAACACCCATTTCAGTGGGTGTAAAATTGTGCATAAATGCACAAGTATTACAGTAACCGTGCATATATGCACGATTAATGTAGCTTGTGCATTTAATATTTTAGTATTTTTTGGTAGTGTTGGGTTTGTGAGAGAGAGGGGTAGTGAGTGAGGAAATAATAAAAATTGTAAAAGAATGAATATTTTATTGAATAGATGTGTAGAATAGATAGACTGATGTGGGTGTTTTGTAAAAATGAGTGTGTAAAATAGAAAAAGTTTTTTTGTGCAAAATAAACTGAAAGTTTTCATGAGCTGATACGGTTGCTCATATTATTTTAAATAAGCCAGTAAAGAAGGATTAAGTGGATCTAGGCCTGCTCTTTTGTTTTGTTTTGTTTTTTTTTTTTTTTTTGAAGACATGACATTCTTGATCAAAAGGAGGAAAAAGATGAAAGCTGCCCCACACTGGCTATACATACCATGGGAGAAAAAGAAAATTTTTGTTTTTTTGGTTATTTTAATAAATTAATAATTATAACAATAGGAGAGTGGAATTTAAACTTAGATTCTCCTCATAAAAGAGATCAAATAAATAATAATATCACTCAGGAAGAAGGCTCTTGATAAAAGAATGTTATCCTTTCTATTGAAGCAATCATGCTCTAGAGGGGGGCGGGGGTACTTAATAATATCAATATCAATGTCACTTGATTTTTCCTTTTCTGGCATCAAATTGAAATTTTATTAAAGGGGAAAAAAGCATCAGAAACTTGGCTTCTCTTTATGCATGAATTTGCTTGAGCGAGAGTCGAGCAAAATTCTTACGAAGTCTCTATTTGCATTATTTGTTTCACTAAAGCGAGTTTGAATTTCACTTAAATAAAAATTATTTTATTAGTTTTGTAGACCCCAAAAAGTACCATTTAACCAATTTTAAGGACAAGGTAACTATTAATCAAATTATGAAAAGCCCTTGGTTGTGCAATCAACAACAATGTTGTGTAAACAAGTGAGTGCAGCAGAAATAAATAACACACGATGTGGTGACTTAGGAAAAACCAATAGAACAACAATTTCAAAGTAAAAACTATTGGGAGGGCTTGACCTTAACAACCACAAGGCAAAACAAATCCAATAATTGAATTGAAGTGTTTACGACATAGAATTACCCAATTCTAAATTAATACAACCTAGTAGTATATGCTACTACTAACATTACCCAACATAACTCTGAATCCATAGACTCTTCAGTTATGGAGTTTGTTGCATATGAACCTCCGTTCACGACTTCAATTATCTACTTGAAGATTTTGGTCCAACACTTGATACTCTAGAATTTGCAACAACTTCAACACCACCAGATCTGAACATGCATCAATTTTGATAACTGGTGGAGGCTTTTGAGAGTAGGAGGCCCCAATACTTTCGGATTCACAATCAGTATAGCTCTAAAAAAAATTTCATGACCCCTAGGCTCTTCTTATACATAGGCTTGGAAACATGAAACCCTAGTGACTTGATGGGCTGCAAGGGCTGAAACACGTTGCTGGTCTGTTGCAATTTGGTTGATCTAAATTTTAGCTTGATCGATCCAAATTAATGTTCGATTGATCGAAGAACGGTAGAAGAGTTTTTGAAATTACAAAAACTAGAAACTGAAATGCAAAACTTGACAGCTGTCTTGTCTTCATAAATAACTTCTAAAAGAACATACACTTACAAGACACATTTTGTTCACAGTTTGTTAACCTAAACACTAAACCCAACATCTTTGAACTTGAATTTTTTCAGTATCAATTAGAATTGAGATAAATGCATCCGTTGATTTTGTCACATGAAATATGCCAACCTAAAACCTAACATAATAAATTTCAAATTGGTACGTGTTTTTTTTTAGAAATGATTCCAGAAAATTAATTGAGATAAAGGTGTCAATGATCCACTTATTTCCCAAAAAATAAAAGTCATTTGTTCACCAAAAAGGAGAGACGTGAGCCATGCCCACTGCTTATATTTAATTCATACTATGATTCTCTACCTCCCCAAAGATCCCAACCAACCATACATAATTCATTTTGTGTTCAGTCATTTCTTTTTTGCACTCAGTCTCTCTCTTTCAATGCTCAAAAATTGAAACCTAGTACCTATTTTTTAATGGTACACCAACTTCTATAAAAGACAAAAATATTTTATAGTGGAAAGTCCAACAGCAGATCTCTACCCAATGTTTTAAGAGTGAAACATTTTTTAGTGGAAATCCTACTAAAATTCAATTTACGTGAGATGCCCAAGAGTCCAGGGCTTTATATCCAACCCAAAAACTAAAGTTATTACATGGAGAAGCCAAAAATATATATAAACTTGAAACATTGCTATGCGGCAAAACTATTTCTGGGAATTGGGATTCTCTAACAATTTAAGGTCAGTCAGTTGTTTATATAAGCCTTTAGGTATGCTTCATCCTTTTTTCTTTTTTCCTTTTTCTTTTTTTTTTTTTTTTTTTTTTTTTTTTTGTGTTGTATGATTCACCTGCACTTTTGTAAACGTTGTTTTCATTTAGTGGTCCATGATGAACACAAATGAAAGCTTTCATATCCATATGCATCCCATACAGGATTCGTTATCAATAAAATTATTGCTATGACTTTCTATATAATGTGAGATCATTCAGCTCCTCTCCTCCATCACTGACAGAAAATATGCTTAATGAAAGATGACATTGCTTATACATGCAGAAAAGCTTTTTGTACAAACTACCAGCTAAGTGAAGGAGAAGACCAGTTTTTATACCTATTGAGGTATGTCATAGTCCTGAACTTACATGTTTTTCAGCTTTGCTAATGGCTTTATTCCAAACCACAGCAAAGTGCAGCAACTGCAAAGCAGTAGTTGAGATAAACAGAAATAATCAAAACAAGAAAGAAAATCTGCACTACAAATCTATATCTATATAATATCTAAATGCCTAACCTTAGCATTTATTTCTTCTATTGAACCATATCATCTGCCACGTCATTTTCTTTCCATTATTTCTTTGAAAAATATGAATATAAATATTAAAGTATGGAATAATTCTGTAAGGTTGAATTTATTCAACCATCTAATTGGCTTTATTCCGTGCCAAATTTGCTTGTATTTCAGCATTTAGTAACCCTGTATTTAGGTGGGCTTGTTGTAAGGGTAGTGAGTGAGATAGAGTGAAGTTTGCTCAAGAGTGTGCAAGAAAACAGAGACTCGCGGCTTGGCCTCGCGGGTGACTCGCGGCTGCAAGCCGCCAGATGCAGCACATGTGCCAAGCATGCCGGAAGGTGAACAGTCATGCTAGCTGGAGCACTACAGAACAAAACAGGACAACTGGCCATATGGTTATCTCGCGACTGGATCTCGCGACTTAGTCAAGTCGCGAGGTTAAACCACGAGCCACCCCTGTTTTGTAAATCCTGACGTTTCACATTCCTCTCTCACTCCAGTATAAATACCCCTTTTACCCACAAATGTAAGAGAGCTTCTAGAGAGAATTTTGAGAGAGAAACCCTAAAGAAAAACAAGATTGATTCACCCACAATCTATATATTAGAGTCTCTTCAAATTCCTCAACTCTCTTCCTCTCCATTGTCAAATCCTTGAGAGGTATTTTACCAAACCTTATTCTCGTCATATTCATCACTGTGAGAGGGTTGTTTGGATTTCTAGGAAGCAGTTAGGAAGGAACCAATCTTCATTGGTTGATGCTACGGTCTAGTAGCGGAATCCGGGAAGCTAGAAAAGAAAAAGGTTCGGCGCAACCTCGTTGGAGCAAGAAGCTTGGAGGGCTTAGGTGCACTGGGTAGATTAGGCTTGGAGGGTCTATTACTGTCCATGTATCCCAACTATATTTTCTAGTGGATTGTTTACCGCTTGGAGGGCGGCGGAGAGGTTTTACGCCGAGGGCTTCGGTTTCCTCTTCGATAACACATCGCGTGTTGTCTTTGTGTTTGCATCTTCCTTCCCTTTTATCTTTGCCTTTTATTATCTGTTGTGGATTGTGATTTTAATTTGGCTTAGATAGTTTATCCAATTCTATATTGTAGCTTATGTTCATTTTCCGCACACTAGTTATTTGACATAATGCTTGAATTGGTTAAGTTGTAATTTGGGGGTCTAAACGTTCAATGGTGTTTATACACATATTTGAACTTTCAATTGGTATCAGAGCGGGTACACTTTTATTGGTTTCAATACCATTGTGTGATCCTTGACTCCCTTTTGAGATGGATCGGTCTCAATCCCTAAATGCACCTCCATATTTTGATGGTAGTAATTATGCTTTTTGGAATGTTCGCATGAGAGTTTTTCTGTGTTCTATTGATGAATCTGTTTGGGATGCTGTTGGTTGGACCAGACCTGAGGCAGCCAAATCCACATGGGATAAGGCAGCACTCGCTGCATCTAATGCTAACAGTAAAGCACTCAATACTATTTTCTGTGGTGTGTCTCCAGATGAATTTCACAGAATCTCTCACATTACCGTTGCCAAAGAAGCATGGGAGATATTGGAAACCACCTACGAAGGCACAAAGAAAGTTAAAGACACCAAGTTGCAAATGCTAACCACTCGGTTTGAGGAGCTCAAAATGAGTGAGGATAAGTCCTTTGACTCTTTCTATGGGAAGCTAAATGAGGTGGTTGTCAGCAAGTTCAATTTGGGGGAGAAAACGGAGGATTCAAAAATTGTAAGGAAGATCCTTCGATCATTGCCGGAAAGTTTTCGTGCTAAAGTGACAGCGATTGAAGAGAGCAAGGACCTTGATGACATCAAAGTCCAGGAGCTGGTTGGTTCTCTTCAGACGTATGAGATGTCGCTGCCCAATCAACGGAAGAGTAAGTCTCTTGCTCTTAAGACCATTAATGAGAAGGTGGAAGATCAAGACTCATCGGGAGAAGATGTGGTTGATAAAGATGTTGCATACCTTGTTAAAAATTTCAGAAAATTCTTGAAATTCAAAAATAATGGCAAATTTGGTGATAAAGGAAAATTCCAAAGTTCAGGAAGGGAGAAAAAGGAATTCAAAAGGAAAGATGGAAAAGAATCTCAACCTACACAAGGTGTCACTTGTTTCGAATGTAACGGATATGGACACTTTAAGAAGGAATGTCCGAATTATTTGAAATCGAAAGGCAAAGTGTATGCCACGACATTGAGTGACTCGGATTCATCTGACTCAGAATCTGAAGAAAGCTGTGATGGAGAGGGGAACTACTCAGTTTTTATGACTATTGCTCATGTTGAGTCTTCAGACGAGTTGAATCTGCTTGTACGAGACCTTGGAGAACATAGTAATGAAGAATCACTGGGAATTGTTGAAGAATCAGATGCTGAAGAAAATGAAAGCACAGCCAATCTTCAAGAGAATTATAACTCACTCCTGGAGAAGTCGGGTGAGTACACAAGGGTGGCCAAGGCTGCTGTGAGAAAAATGAAAAAGGCAGAGGAGGATTACAAAAGTCTCCTAATCCGATATAGGGAGGCCAAATGTGAGATAGAAACACTGAATGGTGAGCTGTCAGAAGCGTACACAAAAGTGAGATTTCTTGAACAAGAGGTTGTGCAAGCAAATGCTAAAATAGAGAGGGTCACCACCAAGAAGCTAGATGATGTTATTTCATCTCAAAAGAGTTTTTCAGACAAATTCGGATTAGGATATACCGGAGGAAGTAGCTCATCTGGAACTGTCACTAAAGAAGTGAAGTTTGTAAAGGCTAAAGATCCAGTTGTAGTTGACCTTACTGCTGAGAAGCTCAAGATGGAGGAGAAGAAGAATGTGGAGTACCAACGTTTGTTGAATCCCCAAAATCAGTATGTGGGCAGGTCTGAATCTCGTGCCAAGTCTCGTCCACGACCACAAAGAAGTCCTAGATCAACTTATGTGTGTCATCATTGCGGACTTCAAGGGCATACTCAACCAAATTGCCAAAAGCTGAGAGCAAAAAATAGTGCAACTCCTCAAAGGTCAGGAGGACCTAGAAATGATAGAAGAAATTGGGCAGGTGAACAATCTAGAGATCAAAATGGTGATCCTAGAATGATGAACGTGATGAAGATGATTGGTGCATTCACCAACTGCTTGGAGAGCTTCTCACGAAGGTTTGAAAGCCCTAACTCCCGTACCCAATCCTATAAGGAAATCACCCCAAACGCAAGTGACGTGTGGGTGAAAAAGGGTACTCATGCATAAGCATTACAACATGTCCATGCATTAATACTTCCTATGCTTTGCGACGATATTTGTTTGTTTGCTTGTTGTTTTTGCTGTTGGTTCTTTGCTTGTCTACTTGTGCATACTTTAAATTTTTTTTTTAATCTTTTTCTTCTAGTGTCAAAAATCCAAAAATCACATAAAAAATTAGAAAATCAAAAAGTTTAATTGACATTGTTGAGTTTTTGTCTCAAAACCTGTTTTGCCTTGTACCTTTGTGCTAATGGCTTTGTGCATTATCGAGCATTGCTTGTTTCTTTGCACTCATATCACTGTGGGAGAAATCTTTAAATCTATGTGATTGTTGTAAATAGATCTTCAAACTTGTCATGAATGATTAGTTAATGGTTATGATGATCTTGAGACTTGCATAGACTTGTGTCTATATATCTTCCCACTCTTTACTTTTGTTTTTGCTAAGAAGAGCTCACCAAATGTAAATTTCCAAATGAAAAGAGATATTGAGCTGCAAAAGTCTGTCGCACATTCTAGTATTCGACTAGGAAAAAGGGTAAGCGACCTTATATTAAAGTGAATGTTTATTCAAAAAGCCAAAGGCTAATTCATTAAAATGAAATATGAAATATCACTCTCACAATGAGAGGTGTTTGTCTCAAAAAGGATCAAAAAGATCAAAGGGTATGATTGAAAGTGGAGTCAAATGTAAAGCTCCAAGATATGTTATCAAGTTTTGTGGGAGGTCATATATACATATTTCTATAATTGAGATGGATCACATGATCTAGTGCTAATTGTGTATGCCTTGGTTGAATTGATCATTGAAACTTCACATTAGACTAAGGACTATCTCATTGTTGATATCCACACACAACACATAAGTTTATGTTCAATAAATGCCATATTCATTTGTATGATTGTACTTGATGAAATGTGTTTTCAAATGCTCAATATTTGTTAATTCAAGCACAAAAAGATTTTTGAATGTTTTAGGTATTTTTGGAAAGTATTTTGTTTAAAAAATCTGAAAATTTCAAAAATCCATTTTTGCCCTGTTTTGGCGACTCAGTCGCGGGTAGATCAAGTCACGAGCCTCAGTCACGTCTTCGCAGGTCATTTCTGGCGACTTGTTCACGAGTGGAAGGTCCAGTTGCGAGGGTTACTCAGAGATTTTCATAGCTCAACTCGCGACTCTTTCGCGGGTAGACCTTCCAGTCGCGAAAAACACTTAGAAAAATTTTTCAAACTTTTGTCTTTGAGTGTTTTGGCAACTTGAACTGGCGACTTGTTGGCGACTCTCTTAAGTCGTGAAAAATGCGTGTTTGGCAAAAATAGGGGCAGTTTTTAAATCTTTTTCAGTTTTCCCTCGAACTTTTGTGACTGTTCATCTTCTCTCTCAACTATCTCCTTCCCAAACACTCCGTGCTCCCATTTCCAAACTCCATTGTTGCATATTTTTTACTCAAAATCTTCAAGTAACAAGTATGGGTTTTCATTCTTGAACTCCTTTCTACTTGATTTTATGTTTTTCCCCTTGATTTTTCGCATTTGTTCATGTTTTTGAGATGTGTTTGTGTTTCGGCTATTGCTCTATGTTCATGCTTAGCCTGTGGATGCTGTTGCTTGAGTTTGAAATTATTTTAGTTGTTTCATTTTTGGTCTTCATCATATGCTTAGCTAAGTGTTTCTTTTTATTTTATCTGATCTTGAGCTGATGAGTTGATTCAAAATGTTCCTATTGTGGATGTGAAGTTTACTGTGCTGAATGTGCATGTTCTATAGTGTGATTCTATTGAGAGCATCTGTGTGTTTTACTATGCTATTTATGAGTCATGTCTTTCTCATCACATTGTCTTTAGGATATTTTCTATCTCTGCTACTTTATTTCTCCCCTGCATTCTTCCTGTTGTTCTTGTGTGTCCACTTTTTAAGCCTGTTCATCTGTGTGGTTGATTTCAGTAGCATGAGGTTTAATTGTTTAAGTTTATCTGAGTGGAGGCATTTTTGTCCTTGTCACTAACAAAGTTCTGTTTTGTTCTACACATGCTTTGTACTATGTTGTTGTGGCCTCTTCTGATTGTTCACGGATGGCTCCCTCACCTCCAAAGAAGAAAACTCCTGCAAAGAAGGCTGACAAACGATTGAAAATGGATTCTAATCTGTTTAGGTCAGTTCAACACTTTGAGAGATACAAGGATTTCTTCTTGAAAGCAGGAATTATTCAAGAAAGATTTGTAGATTTGGAGGATTTAAGAAACTCCTTTATCCCCAGCTGTTTTGAAGGGAGAGGATGGGAAAAGCTTCTAAGTGATCTCCCTGTAGTGTGTGAACCCCTGATTAGGGAGTTTTATTCAAATGCTGTGATAAGGGAGAATGATTTAAGCTGCTGGGTTAGAGGTAAAGAATTCACCTTGGATGCACATGTCATTGATGATGTGCTAGGGCTTGAAGGATTAGAAGATCAGGAGTTTGTCAATTACAAAGATAGGATTGTATCTATTGAAACTGTTCAACAAAGGATAGGTGGACAGAGAGAAGGGAAATGTCTGAATACCACAGTTTTTCCAGTGGACATGAGGTGTCTAACAATAATCATGATGTTTAACCTCTATCCCATAAAGAAGTTGACTACAATCAACTGTGCAAGAGCAATCTTTCTGATGGATCTCAAAGAAAAGACATTCATTGACATCAGTTCCCACATATATGACACTATTATGGATGAGACTAGAACAACTTCTAGGCCAAAACTGATCTTTCCTAGTTTGCTAATGAGGATCTTTAGAAAGAAGGGTGTTCCAATCCCTCAAGACATCAGTCCCATGTCCACACCCTCTGTAATTAACAAGCTTACCTGCAAAAGGTAAGTGTTAGGCTTCCAAGAGAAGAAGATGAAGGTGATGAAGGAGAGGGTGTCCCAATGGAGACTGAAGCAGAGGCAGCAGGGCATGGATCAACCTCAACACCCAGGAGGAGTGGCAAAAGGACTAGAGCATCAACTTCTTCAAATACACCTCTAGATGCTTTTCAAATCATTCTGGATCGACTTGATGGGATCAGAGGAGTCTAGATTGAGCACTCTGAGAGGATGAGAGCCATGCAGGACCAGATTGATATTTTGTCTGCAAAACTTGACAGCTTCACCACCCAGCATGGACGGTGACCCTTTGGCCATTCCGGTCAAAAAGGGGGAGATGTTTCTTTTTGTTGTTGATGACATTGTTGATGAGAAGCAGAAAAGCAGCTCTTAAGGGGGAGTAATGTGTTAAGGGGGAGTTGTCAAAATCAGAGAATTTATTTATATATGCTTATGTTTTGGGTACTTGATGTTTATATGGGTTTGATACACTGTGGTTTTGTTGTATATTTGTTTCTAACTCATAACTTATACTCTTGGCTTAATCTTTTATATATTTTGTTGATGTTATTCAGGATATATTGGGGTTTGTACCCATGTGCTTATGTAAGCTTTTAGGGTTAATGTTTTATGCATATTATGTAGGCTTTATGGTTTGTACCTTGCTTAAAGCAGCCTTTTATGCTATGTTGAAATCAGTACTTCTATCTAAATGTCTTGCATTTTGATTTATGTACTGTCACTCTTGTGCCCTTGTAGGATTGTTCCTAGATGCATATACTTTGTGTATTATGCATTGGTTGAGTGTTGTGCATACAAGTATCTTGCCTTGTGCTTGTTAGCTTGTATGTCCTTGTGTTCATTCCAAGTGTGAATGAGCATTGTGATCACTACCTTGTGGTGATTACTTGGTTGATCAAGCCTTGTTTTGAATCTTCACTTCATCTTTGCTTGTTCACCTTAAGCTTATTTCATATGCATTTCATGTTTTTCTGCATACAATGATCATAGTGTATTGTTGTGTTTCAGGAGTTTCATGTTCTTATGATTCAAGTGCTTCACAGCTTCTAGAGTTAGGTGTGAGTGAGTTTTGTTTAACTGTTTCCAACTCACATGTTTAGTCTAGAGTCTGTTTTAGGGTTTTGTCACGGAATAGCCAAAGGGGGAGATTGTAAGGTTGAATTTATTCAACCATCTAATTGGCTTTATTCCGTGCCAAATTTGCTTGTATTTCAGCATTTAGTAACCCTATATTTAGGTGGGCTTGTTGTAAGGGTAGTGAGTAAGATAGAGTGAAGTTTGCTCAAGAGTGTACAATAAAACAGAGACTCACGGCTTGGCCTCGCGGGTGACTCGCGGCTGCAAGCCGCCAGATGCAGCACACGTACCAAGCATGCCGGAAGGTGAACAGTCATGCTAGCTAGAGCACTACAGGACAAAACAGGACAACTGGCCATACGGTTATCTCGCGACTGGATCTCGCGACTTAGTCAAGCCACGAGCCACCCCTGTTTTGTAAATTCTGACGTTTCACATTCCTCTCTCACTCCAGTATAAATACCCCTTTTACCCACAAATGTAAGAAAGCTTCCAGAGAGAATTTTGAGAGAGAAACCTTAAAGAAAAACAAAATTGATTCACCCACAATCTATACATTAGAGTCTCTTCAAATTCCTCAACTCTCTTCCTCTCCATTGTCAAATCCTTGAGAGGCATTTTACTAAACCTTGTTCTCACCATATTCATCACTGTGAGAGGGCTGTTTGGATTTCTGGGAAGCAGTTAGGAAGGAACCAATCTTCATTGGTTGATGCTACGGTCTAGTAGCGGAATCTGGGAAGCTAGAAAAGAAAAAGGTTCGGCGCAACCTCGTTGGAGCAAGAAGCTTGGAGGGCTTAGGTGCACTGGGTAGATTAGGCTTGGAGGGTCTATTGTTGTCCATGTATCCCAACTATATTTTCTAGTGGATTTTTTACCGCTTGGAAGGCGGCGGAGAGGTTTTACGCCGAGGGCTTCGGTTTCCTCTTCGATAACACATCGCGTGTTGTCTTTGTGTTTGCATCTTCCTTCCCTTTTATCTTTGCCTTTTATTATCTGCTGTGGGTTGTGATTTTAATTTGGCTTAGATAGTTTATCCAATTCTATATTGTAGCTTATGTTCATTTTCTGCACACTAGTTGTTTGACATAATGCTTGAATTGGTTAAGTTGTAATTTAGGAGTCTAAACGTTCAAGGGTGTTTATACACATATTTGAACTTTCAAATTCATTATGTCTTTACTCATTCTCAAAAGTAATTATAAATAAACGAAAAGGCTATTTTGGTTCTTACATTTTGAGCTCATAGTCAATTTGGTTTATATATTTTGGTAGCAATTGATTCGGTCCCTATTATTTTTCATTTGCAACTAATTTAGTCCCTACCGTTAATTATTAACAGAAAATACTAATGGTGTGCATAGTTGGCATACATGTGGCTAAAAAAAATAAAAAGCCACATCAAACAAATAAAATAAAATAAATTTGAAAGGATGAATTAAAAAAAATTCCCAGCTTTTCTTGCAGTTTCTTAGTGACCAAACACAACTTAAAACACAAAAATCAAACTAAACAATCACCCATCACAAACTAAAAGATCCTACAATAGCTCCAAATCAAAATCAACTCCATTATAAACCCAACCACCATAATACAACCATCAAAAATCAACCTAAAATAAGATCGTACTAGATCAGATCAATGAGCTTGGCCTCACAGTTGGATTGATAGTGTGTGAGGTGGAGATCTTCTAGTGGACTTGTGATGGCACAGGTGTAGGCTAGGTTTTTACCAAAGGGCCATGGTAAACAGGTTGCAACCTGCAAACCTTCCATGGTCCCATAACACAACCACATCAATTTTCATTTGCATGTGGCTTCCTCTTGTCCATTTCATAGATTGAGTTTTTGCTTGAAATCAAATTTATCACCTTGGTTGAAACAAGTTTCTAGCGTGTGACTTCCGACGGGCTCCTATGAGTTGGTATGAACTGTGTTGTGAGTTATTGATTTGGTGAATGATGTAGTGGGTCAAAATTGACTTGTTCTTCTCTGGTTATTTTTTGAGGTTTGATTTATGTGCCTGGTTGCCAAGAAAGTGCAAGAATAGCTGGGAATTTTTTTTTTTTTTAATTCAACCTTTTTTCATGTGATTTTATTTTTTTAATTTATGACATGGCATTTTTTATAGCAATTAAATATTATTATTATTTTATCCACCACATGTGTGCCAACCATGCACACCGTTTGCCACATAATCATTTTGCATTAGTAATTAACAATGGGGACTAAATTAGTTGCAAGTTGAAAATAACAGGGACCAAATTTACTGCCCCAAAAATGTAGGGATCAAATTGATTGTGACCCCAAAATATAGGGACCAAAATAGTATTTTCGCCTTATATATAATCAACCATGATATGACCATCACTTTTCACTACCGTGACTTTACACATTCTTGAACCTAAATGTAACTTATAAGAAAAAACAAATACATACATACATATACATACATACATACATATATATATATATATATAAATGTATAATAAACACCTTAGGCAGAGACACCATTGATTTTTTTTTTTTTTTTTATACTCATCCAAAAAAAAAAATTATTCCACCATTGTATTCATATCTGTATGTTAATATGGTATTTAAGGCTAGGTTAAAGGGTCTAGTTCCACTCCTACTTAGAAAACCATATGTCATTTTCATCAACTTCAAGGGATAGAGGTAAAGCTCTTAACAAAGGTTTTTCCCCCTTTATTTTTTTAATATATAAAATATTATATGCAAGTGATTTTCCTAATATACTTTTTTGTGGTGTACCAACTTTCTCTACATGGTACTTGTAGGGGTGATAGGCCCAGGAGTACATATCTATATATATATATTAGGCCAGAGGCCCAATCTGAGGACATTAAGTAGTCTGAGGACGAATAAACACCTTCCTAAAAATCTATTTTGTTAAGTAAAGAGGTGAAGTTTGATCATGATCATCTAAGAAGGCAGTCTGAGGAGGAATACCTCCTTAGCTGAGCAAAGCCGAGGTCAAAGGTGCGGTTTGACACCAAAAGCAACATTCCGGACAATTCCACTGATGAGGATAAGTATCCAAAAGGAATAGGACAAAGGGAGGCCATGAAATATCTCAAGGGAAAGCTGCTACCACCACATTGAATGCTCTACAACTAACTCTCTGGCCGCATTAATGAGGAAATGATACCTGAACAGTAGTTTTCAACCTTACAGCTACTCTCCAGAGACTTCAGGATGGTGCTGATTTAACAGAGATCAACACCAACACTCTAATCTACACGTGGAAGGAAGATATAAAGGCAGAGAGATAGTATAAAATAGGAAAAAGGTAATGATAGAGGGGAATTGAGAAATTAAGAGAAAAACACTATAGCAATCAAGAATTGAACTTGAAATCAAACTTGAGAGAAATATATAAGAACTGATCTCCTCGAACTGTGTCGATGATGATTTTATTTAGAATAAACCAGTCTATCTTCATTTTCTTGTCATCTAAGTCCACTTTACTTGTTGTCTGATTCATTAAAGTCTAGTTTTCCAACCCACTCTCTACAAATTCATTGTATTGGGCTTTTTGGGTCTAAGTTTATATAACTTTGGGCTAGGGACTCAAATTGTGTCCTTACAATTGGCGCCGTTTGTGGGAAATTCTAGTGCTATAGTGACTTTTACATCCAACCATGGTAGGTTTAGGTTCGAATCTGGAGGAATCTATGGGGTCTCAACGTCAAGATCATTTTGTTAATCTTGAGCACAGAAGGGACCGGGAGATTAATCTGCATACCAACCATACTAGCAGGAGCCAGTCTCAGGGTAGGAGCCATGTCTCTCATGAGGATAATGCTAGAAACATGCAGTAGGAAATTGATCATCTGCAAAGAAAGTTGCACTGTGAACAACGGAGAAAAACTCCTTCAAGGTCTATTTCTTCTTCCAGTGAGGAAGGAGATGGCAGTTACAGGCCCAGATCGAGGACTCCCCCCAGTGAGTCCTTCCCGTATAATAAGGACTACCACCATGAGCATAGAAACAGAGCTCATCTTCCAAAGGCTTGGGAAATGATGCAATGAGCAGAGCTCTCAACCAAATTTTCAGATCACCTTTCACACATAGAATTAAGGGAGGGAGACTCCTCGGTGGTTCACTCAGCCCACGTTCACCATGTACAATGGTCAAACAAACCCTGTGGAGTATATAAGCCACTTCAACCAAAGGATGGCAGTGCATTCCAAGAACGAGGCTCTAATGTACAAAGTATTCCCATCCAGTTTGGGGCCTATGGTAATGAGGTGGTTTGATGGCTTGGGAGCAAGTTCCATTAATTCCTTCAAAGAACTCACTCGAGCGTTTGAATCTTGCTTTATTACATGCAGTAGGGTTCCTCAACCCTTAGATTCCTTGTTATCTATGTCCATGAAAGAAGGGGAAACCCTGAAAACATATTCGAACAGATACTGGGAAATGTTTAATGAGATAGAAGGTGATTTTGATGATGTGGCCATAAAGACTTTCAAAGTTGGCCTACCTGCCGAGCATGGTTTGAGGAAGTTCTTGACTAGGAAACCTGCTAGCAGTGTACGTCAGTTCATGGACCAAATTGATAAATATAAGCGGGTTGAGGAAGACCAACAACAAGGCAAGGAGAAAGGTAAGGTTATCCCTCAGGAGAGGAGGAATTTCAAGTCGGACCGCTACAACAATAACAAACCCCGAAGGGATTTTGTTGGGCAATCTGGGTCTACAGCTCCTCAGGTGGTTAACACAGTGTTCCGAGAGCCAGTCCATCAAGTCTTGGAGAAAATCAAGAATGAGTCATACTTCAAATAGCCAAACAAGATGGGAGGAGACCCTATGAGGTGAAACCAAAGTCTTCATTGCCAGTACCACCAGGAACGAGGACACACCACCGAGGACTATAGAACTCTATGGAATCACCTTTAGCAACTATTCAGGGATGGAAGATTGAAATAGTTTTTGTATCGGCCCAATGGGCATGAAGACCAAGTAGGGTTAAGGGCTCAAGGGAACGTTTCTTCGAGACCCCCTTTAGGTACAATTAATGTCATCTTTGCTGCTCTTGGGAGAACTGGCTCGCAGCCCTCCAGGGTGATGTCTGTAGCTCGGCCACCCGCCAAGGACTCTAATCCTAAGCCGAAGAGGGCTAGAGTGGAGGTCCAACCGACGTTGAGCTTTTTGGATGAGGACAAGGTTGGAACCATACAGCCACACGATGATGCTTTAGTGGTCACACTTAAGATAAGAGGGTATGATGTAAAGAGAGTGTTGGTAGACAAGGGCAATGGTGCAGAGATTATGTACCTTTACTTATATAAAAGGTTGAACTTGAAGCCTGAGGATTTGACAGCCTATGATTTACTTTTGGTAAGCTTTGGTGGAAAAATTGTAATTCCAAAGAGTCAGATTATACTACCTATGCAAATAGGTTCAGAGGTAATGGAGGTGGACTTCATTGTAGTAGATGCTTATTCTCCCTACACAGCCATTGTAGCAAGACCCTAGCTCTATGCCCTAGGTGTTGTTTCTTTCACCTTGCATCTAAAGGTAAAATATCCGTCTGGGGACCCAGTTGAAGAGCTTATTAGGAGTCAATCCATAGCTAGGTAGTGCCTGGTGGCTGCAATTATGCACCAGCCTGAAGCTAAGTCCTCGGTCTCTGTTGAGAGGGGCTCATAACAATCAAGGATTCCGATCCTATCTACGGATGCAGTGTTGAAAGGGGTAAAGTGTGAGAAAGCTAGAAGAAATTGTTATAGATAGTAATCTGGAGAAGTTCTTTCAGGTCGGAGCTTAGCTGCCTCCTCAGTAGAAGGAAAAGTTGATAACGTTTCTTAGAGAGAACGTTGATGTGTTTGCATGGAATGCTTATGAAACTCCTGGGGTGGATCCAAACTTCATTTGCCATCATCTGAATGTCAACGTAGCTGTCCTCCTTAAGAAGCAACCACCTCGACGCTCATCTAAAAAACATTCTGATACTGTCAAGGAAAAGGTGAACAAGCTTAAGCAGGTTGGGACTATTAAGGAAGTGTTCTACCCTGAATGGTTAGCCAATACAGTGGTAGTAAAGAATAAAAGTGGAAAGTGACGAGTGGCGAGTATGTGTGGATTTCACAGACTTGAACAAGGCTTGTCCGAAAGACCCCTTCCCCATGCCTCAGATTGATCAACTAGTGGATGCAACTGTAGGGCATCCTCGGATGAGTTTCTTGGATACCTTCCAAGGTACCACCAAATACCACTGGCTTTGAGTGATCAAGAGAAGACATCTTTTGTCACCCCCACTAGAAATTACCACTACAAAGTGATGTCTTTTGGTTTAAAGAACGTGGGACTACCTACCAGAGGATGATGACCAGGATGTTCGAGCCACGGCTAGGAAAAAACATTGAGATTTATATAGACGACATGCTGGTCAAGAGTAAGTTAGAATCCAAGCACGTTAACGACCTTGGGAATATCTTTGAGATCTTAAGGAGACATATACTGCAACTTAATGCTTCTAAATGCTCTTTTGGTGTTGGATCAGGAAAGTTCTTGGGATACATGGTTACTCACCGTGGAATTAAAGTCAATCCTGACCAAATTAGAGCAATTAACAATTTACAGCCACCTCGAAACCCCAAAGAGGTCTAGAAGTTGATAAGAATGACTGCTGCCTTAAACCGATTCATCTTTCGGTCAGCATACAGATGTAGGCCTTTCTTTCAGTTTTTGAATAAGTAGAAGGGATTTGAATGGACCGAGGAGTGTGTCCTGGCCTTTCAACAGTTGAAGGAATACCTTTCTCGGCCACCTATTATGTCTAAACCCGAGGTGGATGAGGTTTTGTTTGCTTATATTGCAATGGCCTCCCACGCAGTAAGCTTGGTGTTGGTACGAGTTGATAGTGGTGTGCAAAGAGCAGTTTACTATGTGAGCAAGTCACTACATGAGGTCGAGGTTCGTTACCTACCACTAAAGAAAGCCATTTTGACAGTGGTGTATACTACACGTAAGCTCCCCCACTACTTCCAATCACACACAGTTGTTGTCATAACTCAACTTTCGCTCAGATCTCTACTCCAAAGTGCTAATTATATAGGGGGGATTGCAAAGTGGGGTACGATCCTAGGGGCTTTTGATATCAAGTACATGCCTGGCACCTCTGTCAAGGGTCAAGTCCTTGTTGATTTGGTGGCCGAGTTTGTTGAATCCCCATTAGAAGAGAGAATGGAGAAGTAGGACATGAATGGAAAATCAATTGGGTTAGTCTCCTTACAAGAACCTTTGTCCTAAAGGTTATATGTTGATGGTGCAGCGAATCACAGAGGATCTGGAGTGAAGCTAGTTCTGATATCTCCCGAGAGGATCATAATTGAGAAATCCTTAAGATTGGGCTTCTCGGCCATAAACAATGAAGCTGATTATGAAGCTTTGTTGATAGGAATGACCATGGTTCAGAAAATGGGTGGAAAAGCAGTGGAGATATTCTCAAATTCAAGGCTAGTTGTGGGCCAAGTTTAGGAAGAGTTGGAGGCTAGGGACGTGAGAATGCAAGAGTACTTAAGTCAGGTTAGGCATTTACAGTCAGGGTTTGAGTCTTTCAATTCATAGCACATTCCTAAAACTGGAAACACCCATGCTGATTCTCTAGCCACGCTCGCAACCTCCTCGGCACAGAGCCTGCCTCGGGTTATCTTTATTGAAGATCTGTATAAGTCTACTGAGATGAAGAATGAGGTGGTCCATATCCATCAAATTAGGGTGGGACCTAGCTGGATGGACTCCATAGTATTGTTTCTTAAGGAGGATATCTTACCTGAAGAGAAGTCAGAGGCTGACAAGGTGCGAAGAAAGGCTCCTCGGTTTTGGCTGTTCGAGAACCAAAAGTTGTATAAGTGCTCTTTTTCTAGGTTGTACTTGCTATGCATACACCCTAAGGCATCAAAGCTACTTCCAGAAGAGTTGCATGAAGGGATTCGTGAACGCCACATAGGAGACAGATCCTTGTCGCACAGAGCCCTTACACAGGAATATTGGTGGCTGAACATGTAGAAGGAAGCACAAGAATATGTGAAGAAGTGTGACCAGTGCCAAAGATTTTCCCCAAACATTCATCAACTAGAAGGAGTCCTTAATCCTCTATCCAACCCTTGACCCTTTGCTCAATGGGGTTTAGATATTGTTGGACCTTTCCTTAAGTCAGCAGGGAATAAGAGGTGGTTGCTGGTCGGCACGGATTACTTCACCAAGTGGGTTGAAGCTGAACCATTGGCAAATATCAGGGACATGGACGCCAAGAGATTTGTTTGAAAAAATATTGTCACTTGGTTTGGGATCCCCCACACCCTCATCTCTGATAATGGTCTTCAGTTTGATAGCAAAGCCTTCAGAAGGTATTGTTGTGACTTGGGAATTACAAATAGGTATTTCACCCCGGCTTACCCACAAGGGAATGGACAGGCTGAGGCTGTTAACAAGATCATAGTTAATGGACTCAAAAAGAGATTGGACGATGCAAAGGGAAAATGAGTGGAAGAGTTGTCACACGTCCTTTGGACATATCGGACCATGCCTCGTAGGTTAACAGGGGAGATACCATTTTCAATGACTTGTGGTGCCGAGGCTATTATTCCTCTGGAGACTGGATTTCCAACGTTGAAAGCGAGCTCTTTCACTCCAAGCAACAATGATGGGCTGTTAGGGAAGAGCTTATACTTAATTGAAGAACAATTAGAAAATGTCATGGTCCAATTGGCTTATTATCAACACAAGCTCAAGCAAGGGCATGATGCCAATGTGAAGTTAAGGCCACTGGCACCTAAAGACTTTGTGTTATGAAAGGTTTTGGGTACTGCAAAGAACCCAGCATGGGGAAAGTTAAGGCCTAACTAGGAAGGGTCATATCGCATCATCTCAGTGGCTAGAATAGGTGCGTATCATCTTAAAAACCTAGATGAAAATGTTATACCACGCCCCTAGAATGTAAATAACCTGTAAAGGTATTATCATTAATGAAAGTTTTCCTTGTCACATTCTCGTTTATTACATTATTCGTTGTGCTTCCTTTTATTATTATTTTGAATATCAAATAGAACATTGGTCATACTTGGCTCCTCGGGCCATATACCTTGAGTAAATTGATATCTCTAGACATCTAGTATTAAACAAAACCTTAGTTATGCCTGGTTCCTTGGACCATATACTTTGGGTAAATTAATACTCAATAACATCTTTCTAAGTATTAAACAGAACCTTAGTTATGCCCGGTTCCTCAGATCACATACTTTGGGTAAATTAATACTTAATGACATATTTCTAAGTATTAAACAGAACCTTAGTTATGCCCGGTTCCTCGAACCACATTCTTTGGGTAAATTAATACTCAATGACATCTTTCTCAGTATTAAACAAAACCTTAGTTATGCCTGGTTCCTTGGACCACATGCTTTGGATAAATTAATACTTAACGACATCTTTCTAAGTGTTAAATAGAAACTTAGCTATGCCTGATTCCTTTGACCACATGTTTTGGGTAAATTAACACTCTATAACATTCTTCTAAGTGTTAAATAGAACCTTAGTCATGTCTGGCTCCTCAAACCACATGCTTTGGATAAATTAACACTTCCTATCATTTTACCAGACATCAAACAGAGCCTTAGTTATTTCAGGCTCGTCGGATTACATGCCTAAGGTAAATTAGTACTTCTTATTGAATCTTTAAATATCAAATAGAATCAGCCACTCTACATGGCAAAGTTCTTTACTTTAGTAACATGTTCAAAAAAAAAAGAATGCTTATGAGCATCACTAAAAGCATTTGCAAGAATATCTATGTCTATTTGAGAATTTATTGCTCCTCTAGTCCTTTAAACTTACTAATGAATGGAGAATTGAGTAGAGTTAAACCTGTATGTATACTACATCAATGTGTATGTTTTTAAAGTTAAAGTTATACTTTGCCAAGGTGGTGGACTTAGTAAATTTAACACGTCTTGATGTTAGTCATGTAATGTGTGACAACTATGTTGCCACTTATGCAGATCAATAAGTCAAGTTATACCCCATTATCACATTTATTAAGTGTTGAATGAAACATAGACTACATTCGGATCCATATAAACATCACAAGTGTAAAGGAAAAGCTTGCAATTGTCATTAAACCAAGCCTTTGAAAAAGGAAAATAGATTACAGAAGATTGAATGAATTACAAAGCTAGGAAACAAAAACAACAGTTAAAAAAAAAAAAAAAAGGGAAAGAGGAAAATTTAAGGCTTCATCTTTATTACAAGCTTATCCTTTTGAGTCTTGGGAGGCTGGGTGGAGGCCGCCGTGGTAGATGTAGGTCCTTTGCCCTTGAGGTCTTCCTTGGAGGGTATGGGAAGAGTTGCCAGCACAATCTCCATATTTTGAGAAGCCTCTTTCTCCTTAGAGGGCTCTTTAGGGGCATTTGGAGGTAGGGGGCATCCTGGGCCATTTCCTTGGTGGTGTCAACTGCCTTCTCAGCATCCTCGGATTGCTCTACCACCTCGGAGGAGTTGTTGGCTGTGGGAAGAACTTTGCTTGGGCTTTCCTTGCCTTCATCTACCTCCTTGGAGACTGAGTCAGCCTTGGAGCCCGAGGATCCCGAGGCACGGATGGCTAGAGGGTAGTAGACATTCTCCACTCTCCTAAGGGCAGAGGAGGTCTCAACCCCAACTCGGTCAAGGGCCTTGTTCCACACTTGGAGGCAATAGAATCTGCAAACCTCCGAGACCTCCACCCTAAGGGCTTCCACAGTCTGTTACGCCCACGTCGTAGCCTTCCTGCTCGGCCTGTTCCTTGGCCTTCTTGGCCTCCTCCAGCTTCTTTGTCAGAATTTTGATATGACTTCTGACAACAGCAAGCTCGTCCTCAGCTTGGCGAAGCTACTTACGCTGAGCCTCTGTCTGCCTCTCCACCATATCCAAGGCAACCTTAACGCTTTTCTTGTCCCGATCAGCTTTAGCTAGCTTGGCATTGAGGTCTTGGACTTCTTCTCTGCCAAATCAAAAGTTTTCACGGCGGCAGCGCACCTACCCTCCTCCTCCTTCATCGCCCGGTAAGAACTGATGACTATTTCCTCAGCTCTGTGGGCAACCTGAACAGCCTTTTTTTTAAAAAAAAAAGTAATAATAAAATCAGCAAAGTATAAGTACTAAAGTAAAAAAATAAAAAACAAAAAAACAAAAAAAAAACAAACAAACAAAAAAAGGATAGAAAGAAGACTTACCAGAGCGAAGTCTCTTTTTAAGCTGAGGAAGACCTCGTGCTTCCTTATTGACCGTCATTTGATCATGTCTTCAGGCAGCAGTAAAGCCTACTCTACCACATCGGCCACGTAGCCGGCCCTCCCATCCTAGAAGTTTCTGATCGAAGCATCTATAGGCAAAGCAGCTCTGTCTAGTACTAGAGCGAGCGTTCAGGCAGGGACCCCAATTTGGGACTCAACTCTTTTGTCTACCAAGATTTGGGCTCCCTTGGCCTATTTACCTCCTCTTTGGTGCCCGGCCTCCTTGGGAAGGGGGCCCTTCCCTCCTTCCACTGCTTCGGGACCTCTCTGGTCCCTTTTTCTCTTATGGTCCACGTGATCAGGCCGAGGAGGCAGAGAGGATGGAAGAGGGGGGGAGCTTCGCCTAAGTGTTCTTCTCGGGCACTTTATCCCCAACTTGGGACTCCATAATTGATAAAAGACCTGCGCAGAGCTTGCGTTGTATACCCATGTCTTCAGGTAGGGGGGAGTCTCCTTATGCTTGGCTTTCTTGCGCAAGAAGAGGGTGGCCGAGGTTATCTGATGGGGTTTCAGGGGATAGAGGTTGGTTAAAGACCTTAAAGTCCTTTTTAGAGTATTCAAAGTCAGAGACTTCAATGATCCTTCCCTCTCCCTTAGTTGAAGGTTGGGACGAGGTTGCCTTCTCCTTGGCAATGCGTTGGAAGGGTAGTGCTACCTTTGGTATGCCCTCGGGGATAGGATCATTAGTGAGAGTGCCTTCTGGTATAGGACCAATAAAGGTGGAGGTCCTTAGCTTTGATGATGCACTTCGACGCTTGGTAGCTTTTGGAGATGGGGGTGCAGCTGAAGATTAGATGTGCTGCTCTAAGCTGACAGTCACTATGGACGAACACCTCGGCCTTTAGTATTTTGTCTAGGCTTGGTTAATTGACAAGGCTGAAGTTAGGTACAGCAGCGTTTTTATCTGCAAAACCATTGGGAAAAACAGAAAAACATCGTTAGTAAAAAACAGAGTGAGTTAAAACAAAAACTCATATACAAAATAAAAACAAAAGAAAAGGGGAAGGAGCAAGAGATGACTTTGAAATAATCAAACCTAAACCTAAAGCCCCACCTAGTTTACCCTCTCTCATCGGGCAGGGGAGGCCATCGTGCCACTCCCCTAAAACAATCAAGAAGTCCTTGTTTAGACCTTTGTTGGAATCAGGGAGGTATTAGATGAGTCTAACCTTAGGGTACCTAGACTTTAGGTAATACCCCTGCTCCTTTAGGTGGTGGATGTTGTAAACCCAATTAACGTCATTATGGGTAAGTCCTAAGCCGATCTTCTCATTAAAGGCATCTATACTCCCCAAAATCCTAAACATATTCGGGGCACATTGGGTGGGAGCTAACCTGTGAGCCCTAAGGTAGTCCCTAATGACGGTGCCCATTGGATGAAAGCTAACCTGTGAGCCCTAAGGTAGTCCCTAATGACGATGCCCATTGGGATTGTCATCCCTCCCTCTATAAAAGCAATCATCGAGATTACCACCTCTTCCTCTTGCCTTTTCTTGTGCCATTCTCCTTCCTTACAATACCTAATTGACACTCCTAGGGGAATCCTATACTAAGCTTTAAAGTTCTCTATACCCTCCTTGGAGTCTACCAGATAAGTGAATCTACCCATATTCAGAGAAGGATTGGAGGTACTAAGACAGTAAGGGAGAAACTAAGGAGGCTGAAGAGGAATAGACACGGAGAAAAGAAAAGTAGATGGAAAAATAAATAGAAGGGTTTATAAAGACTTACGTAGAGAGGAAAGGCCTCCTCGGACAGGCTCTTGAAATTTGTGAGGGCATGAGTAGATTGAATAAGTTTGCAAGTTCAGTGTATAAGCACTAAAGTGAGAAGAACGATTGATTTGGGTAGTATTTATATCAAAAAGACAATTACAAGCGGGGAAACTCCCACTCGGGTTCTAGCAAAATCCTTAGCCATTGGATCCACATCGCGCCATAGAACGTAGGGGATAGGGAGCCGTAAAAATTTAATGAAGGCGCGTCTTGAATGCTGAAGCGCAAGGGGCGTGTCTTAGGCAGTTAAAAAGGCATCTTCGCAGTCAGAGGTGATATACAATAAGCACGGAGTAACTATAGTGACATCTAAATCCTCCTTTCTTCCCAAGGAGTCAGAAAGAAGAATCTCGAGGGGCTATTATAGGAGTGATAGGCCCAGGAGTACATATCTATGTATATATTGGACCGGGGGCCCAATCCGAGGGCATTAAGTAGTTCGAGAGCGGATAAACACCTTCCTAAAAATCGTATTGTTAAGTAAAGAGGTGAAGTCAGATCATGATCATCCAAGAAGGTAGTCCAAGGAGGAATACTTCCTTGACTGAGCAAAGCCGAAGTCAGAAGGTACGGTCTAACACCAAGAGCAACGTTCTGGACAATTCCACTGATGAGGATAAGTATCCAAAAGGAACAGGATAAAGGGAGGCCATGAAATATCTCAAGGGAAAGCTACTACCACCGCATTGAATGTTCTGCAACTAAATCTCTGGCTGCATTAATAAGGAAGTGATACCTAAATAGTAGTGTTCAGCCTTACAACTACTCTCCAGAGACTTCAAGAAGGTGCTGATGTGACAGAAATCAACACCAACACTCTAATCTACACGTGGAAGGCAAATATGAAGGCAAAGGGATAGTGTAAAATAGGAAGAAGGCAATGAGAGAAGGGAATCGAGAAATTAAGAGAAAAACATTGTAGCAATCAAGAATTGAACTTGTAATCAAACTTGAGATTAATATATAAGAACTAATCTTCTCGGACTGTGTCGAGGACGATTTTATTTAGAATAAACCAGTCTATCTTCATTTTCTTGTCATCTGAGTCCACTTTACTTGTTGTCTGATTCATTAAAGCCAAATTTTCCAACCCATTCTCTAAAAATTCATTGTATTGGGCTTTTTGGGCCTAAGTTCATTTATCCTTTGGGCTAGGAACTCAAATTGCGCCCCTAGAGTACTGAATTCAACTTGAATAAAACCCTCAACATGAACAATGAATCGCAAACGCATGCATAATAATTTAGTTAAGAATATTAATGTGATAACAATTATGATTGATGTTACTTCAACAATAAATCATTTCCATCACACTGGAATATATTACTTATCACAAATTATGGTTTTACATCACTTTGTTATTATAATTATTATTTAAGTTTTTGAGTTATGTTTACTAATTACGATTTGGCATTCTGTCCATTTCAGTCCACTTAGGTCCAATTTGGTCCACTTTGGTCCAACTCAGTCCAATTTAGTCCATTCAAGACCAAATTGGTTTGCTTTGGTCCATTAAGGTCACTTCGGTCCATTTTGATCCACTTTAGTCCATTTTGGTCCATTTCGGAGTACTTACATAAGAATGAGAAAATAGAGGTTTGGGTTGAGAGTACTATCAATTACTTTTGTAATATAAATTGTAATTATATGATAATTTTTTATTATCATGATAATCTTCTTAAGAGAGAAAATTTTGAAACTTAAAAATTTTAGTTGTACCATAAAAAATTAGTAAAATATAAACCATAATAACAATAGTTAGAAGAATATGAACCACTTCAAAAAATATATATCAATAAAAACACCAAAAATTAAAAAATTATATATTTGTAAAAATAGAGAGATAGAAATTACTTTTAAAAATTGTTTAATTTTAAGAGAGAACACATTATATACAATCAAATTTAGATAATAAATTATATATTATACTATATCTCAAAATAATTACATATTTCCAGGCATAGTTAGTATAAAACAAAAGTCAGATTACCAAATAAAACACTGAGATATACACCCCAACTGTTTGAAAGTACTTGGTTTTAATTTGAGTTTGCCGTTTTCGTTTAGCTGATGACTGTGATTTGACAACTTGATTAATGCTAGAAAGCACATTATTGATATCTTTACGGATATTGTCTTTTTATTTTTCTTTACAGATGTTATGATGAGCTCAAAAGAATACATGTGGCCAATCTTAATTAAGTTGTTAAGGATCCATAGTCAATCTCAAAATTTTAGGGCTAAGGCTTTGTTGTCTTTGTATGTTCCTGTCCCTCCACATATGATTTATATAAGCATTCCAAGCTAATCTGAGAACAAGAACATGCAAAGTTTTTCCACTCAGATGAGATTAACCCTGCTAAATGCATCCAGCTCTATTAATATTAATTTTCATGAAAATAAGGAAACCTTGTCTAGTTATATGTCCTCCTTGACATGCACCTACATTTCCAATGCTCAGCACACCTGCACTTCCATAGTTACATGACACATGCATATTGATTGTTTTTTTCTACTTTCTTTTTAACTAATATCAATTTTACATTTCCTTTAACTTTCTTTTCTTATTATTATTATTATTATTATTATTTTTTTTTTTTTTTTTTTTTTTTTTTTTACTTTCAATAAAATGAGTGCTATCAGTAATAAAATGACAAGTATTCTATATTCACAAATAATTATGTTCTTGTATGCAATAGAGACTTTGAAGAACAAAGCGAAAACAGAAGGATGAAGCTTGAAAGTGATTCAACAAGACTTGTTACTCCATTTGGCAAAGCTTGATTCTTCAGTAGAATTTCGTTTTGGTGGTTGAATCCATTGATGAAAAAGGGTAGGCAGAAAACTCTTGAGGATGAAGATATACCCAAGTTGCATGAGGGAGATCAAGCAGAAATTTGTTATTATTTGTTCATGGAGCAAATGAATAGGCAGAAAAGATCAGAACCAACATCCCAAACATCAATCCTACAGGCAATAATTTTAATCCATTGGAAAGAAATGTTATTGTCGGGGTGCTTTGCTTTGTTATATATTCTCACACAGTCTAGTGGTCCTGTAATTCTGAATGCCTTCATATTGGCTTATGAGGGAAAAGAAAAATTCAAGTACGAAGGACACGTACTGGCAATAGCGTTTTTCATTTCGAAGTGCATACAATCCATGTCACAAAGGCAGTGATTCGTCCGAAGCAGGCTTGTTGGACTGAAAGTGAGTTCATTGCTCTTAGCAGCCATTTATAATAAGCAACTGAGATTATCCAATTCTACTAGGTTAATGCACTCAGGTGCTGAGATAATGAACTATGTTACAGTAAATGCTTATAGAATTGGAGAATTTCCATTTTGGTTCCATCAGACTTGGACAACAATTCTCCAACTATGTTTTGCATTACTAATTCTTTTCCGTGCAGTGGGGCTAGCAACAATTGCAACACTGGTGGTGATAATTCTCACTGTGCTTTGCAATATTCCACTTGCAAAATTACAGCAAAAGTTTCAGTCAAAGCTTATAGTGGCACATAATGAGAGACTGAAGGCTAGTTCTGAGTCTCTAGTGAACATGAAGGTTTTGAAATTGTATGCTTGGGAAACCCATTTCAAGAAAGTCATTGAAAATTTAAGGAAGGTGGAGTACAAATGGTTGTATAAAGTGCAGTCAAGGGAAACATATAAATGCATTCTCTTTTGGTCAACCCCCGTTTTGATCTCTTCTGCAACATTGGGAGCATGTTATTTCCTTAGAGTTCCTCTCCATGCAAATAACATTTTTACCTTTGTGACAACTTTTCGCTTTGTTCAAGATCCAATTGTGTCTATTCCTGATATTATTGGGGTTGTTATTCATGACAAGCTTGCATTTGCATGTATTATAAAATTCCTTGAGGCACCAGAGCTGCAAAAAGCACATGTTCAGAACAATCCAACATGGAGAATGTGAATCACTTCATTTTTATCAACTCAGCCAAATTCTCATGGGAAGAGACTTCATTGAAGCCCACTCTGAGAAACATAAATTTGGTGGTTAGACCTGGTGAAAAGATGGCCATATGTGGAGAAGTTGGTTCAGGCAAGTCAACGCTTCTAGCAGCAATTCTCGGAGAAGTTCCAAAAATTCAGGGAACCGTAAGTGACTACTACTCTTTTTATCTTATACTTTCTTTTCAAGCTCAAAATACAACTCTACTTTTGCTTGAACTTTCTCTAATCATATGTATTCCAACACTTCAATTCCCAGCCATAGTTATGCATCCATATAACATAAATGTAGTGCTCATCTGAAATTAGAAAAGGTTCAAGCATTCTAACTAAGCAATTCGGTTCATTTATTGAAATTACAGATAAAAGTCTGTGGGAAGATTTCTTATGTTTCTCAAACAGCATGGATACAAAGTGGGACAATACAGGAGAATATTTTATTTGGGTCTACCATGGATAGTGACAGATACAGAGAAGCACTAGAGAGGTGTTCATTGGTTAAGGACCTTGAGTTGCTTCCCTTTGGTGATCTCACTGTAATAGGGGAGAGAGGTATTAATTTGAGTGGTGGTCAGAAGCAACACATTCAACTTGCACGTGCGCTCTATCAGGATGCTGATGTATTTCTCTTAGATGATCCATTCAGTGCTTTGGATGCACAGACTGCAACAAGCATATTTAATGTAATTTTGTTTGCAAAACTCCTTCCATATTTTGTTTAATATTTATTTTGGCTCAATTACTAACTTCATGTGTAATACTACTTGTGACAGGAATATGTTATAGGAGCACTTTCCAGGAAGACAGTCTTACTAGTGACCCATCAAGTAGACTTCCTGCCTGCATTCAATTCTGTTTTGGTTAGTATACCTAATTTCCTATTAAAGTACACAGAGAGCTGAGCTGAGTTATCTAGTTTTTTTTTTTTTTTTTTTTAAAAAGCAACAGCAACTATGTTTGAGGTATCTAAAGGCCACCTTGTCAGTATCTATTATTAAAAATCTTCAAATACCGGCTGAAGAATTTAAATTTTTTATTGTTTGAATAATGGTCAAATGATTAAATTCCTAATTTCCTAACAACTTAAACTTTTTGGGGCAAATGGTAGTTTATTAAGGCATCAGAGTAGGTGGGCTTGATTTTGAACTTGGTCTCATAGTAGTTTATCAGTTACCATTGTTCTATTATTTTCTCAATCTCCCCATCACTCATCACGATTTAGTTGAACTCCAATCATCTTTAGTTATGTCAAGAATTATGCACTACAAGAGCCACTTAGCCTACAGACCATATTGATCTATACCTCGTATGTAATTCGGTATAGATATCATCATTAGTTAGAATTTGTTAGCTCCACATAATGATTTGGTGTGAGATTTATTTTTTGGACAGTTGATGTCAAATGGGGAAATCTTACAAGAAGCTCCTTATCATCAGTTGTTGGCCTTAAGCAAACTATTTCAGGACCTTGTTAATTCACACAAAGAGAGCAGGTTCTGAAAGGCTTGCTGTTGTTAGTCTGCCCAAAAACGAGGAACATCTTCCAGAGAGATTAAAAACACTAATGTTGAGAAGCAATTAAAAGCATGTACAGGTGAACAATTGATTAAGCAAGAAAAGAGAGAAATAGGATAGGAGATACTGGCCTTAAAGCTTACAAGCAATATCTAAAACAGAACAAAGGGTTTTTGCTCTTCTTCATAGCCAGTCTCTCTCACCTAATATTTGTGGTTTTTCAGATATTACAGAACTCATGGATAGCTGCTAACGTTGATAATCCTCATGTTAGCACATTGAGATTGGTCGTGGTTTATATGCTAATTGGATTAGCCTCTACTTTTTATATCCTGTAGATCCATTTCTATACTTGCTTTGGGTCTTAAATCTTCGAAATCATTGTTTTCGCAGCTATTAGTCCCCCTTTTTCATGCATCCATGTCCGTCCTATGATTCCACACCTCTAGGAAGGATACATAGTCAGGTAAGCATCGCGAACATACAATGTTAATGTCCCTGTCATTTGGTTGCTAAAACTCAATTTTCTAAATTTGTCCTTGTTTTATGTGCAGGTGTCTTCTGATCTGAGTATCATAGATCTTGATGTCCCATTCAGCCTTAAGTTCTATGTTTCGTCTGCCATTAATGGATATTCTGCTCTTGTAGTACTTGCTGTTGTGACTTGGCAGGTCTTGTTTGTCGCAATACCATTTGTTTATGTTACAATTAGCTTGCAGGTAAATAATACACGAGGTCCATTCATGAATAATATTCGGTGGAAGCCATTCTCTTTCAACGCCATTTAAACCAATGATATTTTTTAACCATCATCCTTGGCTGCATGAAACTGTAAGACACAAGTACATGAAGTGAGATTTATTACAATGCATATAAACAAACTCTGGATGTTGGAATTGCTTTGCATCGATAAGAATTTAAAATCTAGAATGAAATCATCGAAGTAATATGAGAAAGTCTTGATGAAATATATGCCACCAAATAATGAAATTTAGTATTATAGTAACCGATTCATGTGTTTTGGATAAGAGTATAGAACGGTTTACCCAAAAAAAAGATAAAAGAGTATAGAACTTCTAAGTTTCATTCTTAAGGTATGTGGTTAAAAGGTTTGAGAATTAGATGAAAATGATCATCTGAATGGATTAATTGTGCTGAGTAGCAATTGTCCTTTCTTGCACTCTTCAAGGACGCTTCTTTTTTTGTTTTTTTGGATCTATTTGGATACCGCTTATTGCTAAAGCTGAAAATTAAAAACACCGTAACAAAATAATTTTTAAATATGCAAATAATGCCGTGTGACCTATTTTTAATGAAAATTTTGTTAAAAAAAGAGGTTTGTAGGTCCTATGAATAGTACACGGAGCCCACTAACAGATGTATTTTTCAATCTTTGGGCGTGATTTTTGGCTACTGTAGCCGTGGGGCCCACAGACTGCGGACACCAAACGCAAACATTGCTTCGAAATGCTGTATTCAAACGTTACTTGTTTTCTTTTCCTTTTTTTTTTTTTTTGTTTGGGGGGTGGGGGTGGCTTCTTTCAAAACAAGTGAAACGTCATTGAGTTCTCTTTTGTTTTAGTAAGTATTTTTAATTGCCTTTTACATCACTAGAGATATTACTATGCCTCTGCAAAAGAGTTGATGCGGATCAATGGAACAACAAAATCATTAGTAGAAAATCATCTAGCAGAGTCTGCAGTAGGAGTCATCACAATAAGGGCTTTTAAGAAGGAAGACCAGTTCTTCACAAAGAATCTTGACCTCATTGACACAAATGCTAGTCCTTTTTTCCACAGTTCCTCTACGAATGAGTGGTTGATTCAATGGATATAAATGTTCAGTTCGACAGTTTTTACCTCTGCTGCACTTTGCATGGTTTTGCTTCCTCCCCGGACTTTTAGCTCTGGTCAGTATACCTTATATTTCTTGGAAGTATGACCATTGCAATCATACGGTTATTTTTACAAATGACCATATGAATTTTCAACTACAGGATTCATCGGAATGGCACTTTTTTGTGGTCTTTCCTTAAATATGATATTTGTCCGTACAGCTCAAAAGCGTTGCACTTTAGAAAATAACATGATTTGTGTAGAAAGGCTAAACCAATACATGCATATTCCCAGTGAAGCAGCTGAAGTAATAGAGGGGAACCGGCCCACAACTAATTGGCCGGCTAAGGGTAAAGTGGAGATACAAGATTTGCAGGTAAACGTTAATTCCTTTAATGTTAAATTTGAGGAAGGTTTCTGTACATACTGAGAAAATTTATTTGAAACAAGTCAGATGTAGTCCCAATGCATCATTTGTTCTTTGGGGGATAAGCTGCACTTTTGAAGGAGGGCACAAGATTGGTATTGTTGGCCGAACTGGCAATGGGAAGACAACCCTTATAAGTGCTCTTTTTCGTCTTGTAGAGCCAACAGGGGGGAAGATTATTGTTGATGGCATTGACATCTCTACAATTGGACTTCATGATCTAAGGTCACGTTTTGGAATAATACCTCAAAATCTGTTGGGCTTTGTGGAGCCTAGTTGTGTTTGATCCGATTGACGACTCAACTCAACCCGAATAATGTTGCGTGGTTTTTTAATGGGAGATTTACTGAGGTTTAGTTCATGGAGTAGAGGCTTGGGTTGATAGGCCCAAGCCGAAGCGATTGAAACCATTTTTGGAAACCCTTTTTGGTGATTAAGGTTTTGTTGTTGTTGTTGTTCTTGAGAGATTGAAAACACTATAGCCACACTTTGAATTTTTTTCCCCGATAATAGTGAAATCCCTGTAACTCCGTGGATGTAAGAAAATTTCCAAACCACGTAAATATTGTCTTATGCATATGATTGTTTTTCTTTGGCGTGTATTTTCTCTATTTTTTATTTCTCACAGGTTGGGAATTCGAGTTAATTCCCTACAACTGCTATCAAAGATAGGTTGTTGTCGTTCTTGAGAGATTGAAAACACTGTAGCCGCACTTTATATTTTTTTCCCTGATAATAGTGAAATTTCTGCAACTCCGCGGACATAGGCAAATTGCTGAACCACGTAAATATTGTCTTGTGCGTGTGACTGTTTTTCTTTGGCGTGTGTTTTCTCTATTTTTTGTTTCTCATAAGTTGGGAATTCGGGTTAATTCCCTACAACTGGTATCAAAGCCAAGTGGTTGTCGTTCTTGAGAGATCGAAAACACTGTAGCCGCACTTTGTACTTTTTTCCCTGATAATAGTAAAATCCCGCAACTCCGTGGACATAGGCAAATTGCCGAACCACGTAAATATTGTCTTGTGCGTGTGATTGTTTTCTTTGATGTGTGTTTTCTCTATTTTTTGTTTCTCACAAATTGGGAATTCGGATTAATTCCCTACAACTGGTATCAAAGTCTAGGGTTAGGTTTAAGTGGGAGCAATGGCAGAGGAAGCAGGAAAGGCGTCTGGAATAGAAAAGTTTAATGGCACAGACTTTACGTATTAGAGGATGCAGATTGAAGATTATCTCTATGGGAGGAAATTACATCTGCCTCTTTTGGGAATAAAACCTGAGACTATGAAGGCTGAGGAATGGGCTCTTCTTGACAGACAGGTATTGGGAGTTATCAGATTAACTCTGTCTAGGTCTGTTGCACACAATGTTGTAAAGGAGAAGACCACAGCAGATCTGATGAAGACTTTGTTTGGTACGTATGAAAAGCCGTCAGCAAACAACAAGGTGTATTTGATGAAGAAACTGTTCAATTTGAAGATGGCAAAGAATGCATCAGTAGCACAACATCTGAATGAATTTAACACTATCACAAATCAATTGTTGTCTGTAGAAATTGATTTTGATGATGAGATCCATGCACTAATCATTTTGGCTTCTTTGCCAAACAAGTGGGAGGCAATGAGGATGGCAGTAAGCAATTCTACAGGAAAGGAAAAGCTCAAGTATAATGATATACGAGATTTAATTCTGGCTGAGAAGATTCACAGAAGAGATACAGGCAAACCTCAGAATCTGGTTCTACCCTAAACCTTGAGATAAGAGGCAGAGGTAATGACAGAAATTCAAATTGGTGCAAATCAAAATCCAGAAATTCTAATTGGAACAGAAGTAAATCTAGATCAGGCCAACAAGTACAATGCTAGAACTGTGAGAAAACGGATCACTTTAGGAGGCAATGCAAAAGTCCTAAGAAGAAGAATGAAGATGATTCTGCAAATATTGTAACAGAAGAAGTACAGGATGCATTACTTCTTATAGTAGACAATCCACTTGATGATTGGGTTTTGGACTCAGGAGCTTCGTTTCATACCACTTCACATCGAAAAATCATACAGAATTATATTGCAGGTGATTTTGGTAAAATGTATTTGGCTGATGGTTCAGCCTTGGATGTTGTAGGTATGGGAGACATCCAGATATTTTTGCCCAATGGATCTGCTTGATTACTAGAGAAGGTTCGATATATTTCTGACCTGAGGAGGAATCTGATTTCTATTAAACAACTTAGTAATGACATACATGTAATACTATTTGTTGGTGGTACTTGAAAGGTTACAAAGGGAGTTAAGGTATTGGCTCGTGAAAAGAAGACCGGTACTCTATATATGACCTCAAGTCCAAGAGACACAATTACAGTTGCTGATGCAAGTACTGATACAAGCCTATGGTATTGCAGACTTGGTCACATGAGTGAGAAATGGATGAAGATGTTGTTGTCAAAAGAAAAACTACCAAAATTGAAATCCATTGATTTTGACATGTGTGAAAGTTGCATCTTAGGAAAGCAGAGAAATGTGAGCTTCTTGAAAACTGGCAAGACCCCGAAAGTTGAAAAATTTGAATTAGTACACACTAATTTGTGAGGGTCTTCTCCAGTTGCATCTCTTAGAGGTTCAAGGTACTACATCACTTTTATTGATGATTCAAGCAAAAAGGTATGGGTTTATTTTCTGAAAAATAAATCCGATGTATTTGAAACTTTTAAGAAGTGGAAAGCCATGATTGAGACAGAAACAGGTTTGAAAGTAAAATGTTTGAGGTTAGATAATGGAGAAGAGTACATAAATGGAGGGTTCAGTGAGTATTGTGTTGCATAGGGAATTTGGATGGAGAAGGCCATTCTTGGGACACCATAGCAGAATGGTGTGGCTAAGCGCATGAACAGAACTCTCAATGAGTGTGCTAGGAGTATGAGGTTGCATGCTGGACTACCAAAAACTTTCTGGGCTGATGTTGTTAGCACTAAAACTTACCTAATAAACCGAGTACCATCAGTTTCCATGGAGTTCAGACTTCCTAAGGAGGTTTGGAGCAATAAAGAGGTAAAGTTTTCACATTTAAAAGTTTTTGGTTGTGTTTCTTATGTTCACATTGATTCTGATGCTCATAGTAAACTTGATGCAAAGTCTAAAATATGTTTTTTCATTGGCTATAGTAATGAGAAATTTGGCTATAAGTTTTAGGATGAACAAAACAAGAAAATCATCAGAAGTAGAAATATGATATTTAATAAATAAGTTATGTAGTCAACTGTAATGTCAGATGTTACAGAAATAGATCAAAAGAAATCTGATTTTGTCAACTTAGATGAATTGACTGAAAATACTATCCAGAAAAGGGGTGAAGAAGATAAGGAGAATGTAAATTCACAGGTAGATCTGAGTAAACCTGTAGCTGAAGTCCGCAAATCTTCTAGGAACATTAGACCTCCATAACGTTATTCACCCGCTCTAAATTATCTCATGTTGACTGATGGTGGTGAGTCAAAGTGTTATGATGAAGCCTTGCAAGAATTCAAGCAAGTGAGAGTTAGCCATGAAGGATGAGATGTGAGAGTTAGCCATGAAGGATGAGATGGATTCCTTGTTGGGGAATCAGACATGGGAACTGACCGAATTGACAATAGGAAAGAAGGTTTTGCACAACAAGTGGATATACAGAATAAAGAATGAGCATGATAATAGCAAACGTTACAAGGCCAGATTAATTGTTAAAGGATTCCAGCAGAAGGAGGGCATTGACTACACAGAGATATTTTCTCCAGTTGTGAAGATATCAACGATTAGACTGGTACTGGGAATGGTGACTGCAGAAAATTTACATATTGAGCAATTAGATGTAAAGACAGCATTCCTTCATGGTGACTTGGAGGAAGACCTTTACATGATTCAACCAGAAGAGTTCATTGTTTAGGGACAAGAGAATCTAGTCTGCAAACTGAGAAAGAGCTTGTATGGCCTAAAACAATCTCCTAGACAGTGGTACAAGAAATTTGATAGTTTTATGTATAGAATTGGGTTTAAGAGATATGAAGCTAATCATTGTTGCTATGTTAAGTCTTTTGACAATTCTTACATCTTATTACTGTTGTATGTGAATAATATACTCATTGCAGGGTCTAGCATTGAGGAGATTAATAATCTAAAGAAGCAGTTGTCCAAACAGTTTGCAATGAAGGATTTGGGAGCTGTAAAGCAAATCCTTGGTATGAGAATCATTAGAGACAAAGCTAATGATACATTGAAACTTTCACAGTCAGAGTATATGAAGAAATTTTTCAGCAGATTTAACATGAATGAAGCTAAATCAGTGAGCACACTCTTGGATAGTCATTTCAAACTAAGTAAAGAATAGTCACCGAAGACAGAAGAAGAAAGAGACTATATGAGCAAGGTGCCCTATGCCTCAACTATTGACAACTTGATGTATGCTATGGTGTGTACAAGGCTAGACATTGCACATGTAGTGGGAGTTGTGAACATATTCATGAGTAGGCCTGGAAAGCAGCATTGGGAGGCAGTCAAGTAGATTCTGAGATATCTGAAGGGTTCATTAGATACATGTCTTTGCTTCACAGGTGCAAGTTTGAAATTGCAGGGTTATGTAAATGTTGATTTTGCTGGTGATATTGATAGTAGAAAGAGTACTACTGGGTTTGTTTTTACTCTGGGTGGTACAGCTATATCATAGGCTTCAAATCTACAAAAGATTGTCACTTTGTCTACTACAGAAACTAAGTATGTTGCAGCAACTGAAGCTAAAAATGAGATGATTTGGCTACATAGTTTCTTAGATGAATTGAGAGAGAAGCAGGAGATGGGCATTCTACACAGTGACAATCAGAGTGCAATCTTTCTTGCCAAAAATTCGGCTTTTCATTCAAAGTCGAAGCATATACAAACAAAATACCACTTTATCTGTTACCTTATTAAAGATAAGCTGGTAATACTTTAGAAGATTTGTGGATCTAAGAACCCGACAAAAACATGTTGACTAAAGGTAGCACTATTGAGAAGTTGAAGGTGTGTGCAGCTTTAGTTGGCCTTCTAGCTTAAGGACAGGAGGATGAGTTGGAGGGTAGGGATGAGGGATTGTTTTTGGAGGATTACGGTTGATGTTGATGATTGAACTAGTCTCCAAGTGGGAGATTAAACCTTCAATCTCTCAAGAACGACAACAACAAAACCCTAATCACCAAAAACGATTTCTATATCTTGCGCACAGGATTCACAATGAGTTACAAAACAGGCTAAAAATGAGTGCTTCGGCTTAGGCCTGTCGGCCCAAACCTCCACTCCATGGACTAAGCCTCAATAAATCTCCCATTAAAAAACCATGCAACATTATTAAGGTTAAGTAAGGTTGTCAATCGGATCAAACATAACTAGGCTCCACAAAACCCAACAAAAATCCTACTCTTTTTAATGGGACTGAGAGATACAATTTGGATCCCTTGTCTCAACATTCTAACCAAGAAATATGGGAGGTATTACTTTGGTCCTTTTCCACTTCTAATTGCTTTAACATCAGAAGTATTTATTGGATCTTCCATTGGGTGAACAATGCTTATAAAGAACTATACTTTTTTTTATTTATTCATTTCTGCATGGATTGCAAATATGCCCTACTTGATAATTTTCCATCTGAAGGTTCTTGGGATTGCAAATATGCCCTAATTGATAATTTTCCATTTGAAGGTTCTTGGGAAGTGCCAGATACAAGAGTCTCTTCAAGAGAAAGGAAATGACTTAGACCTTAGGTAACATATCAATATTTTTTAATATGCAGAATGTTCTGTATTTTGAGATTTTGATCTTTATCAACAAAGAACCTGCATAGCAGTTGTGGAATATGGGTCAAATTGGAGCATGGGGCAGCGGCAACTTTTCTGTTTAGGGCGAGCACTTTTGAGGAGATGTAAGATATTGGTGCTCGATGAAGCAACTACATCAATTGATAATGCAACTGATATGATTCTCCAGAAAACCATTCGGACTGAATTTGCAGATTGTACCGTGATCACTGTGGCTCACAGGATACCTACAGTGATGGATTGCACGATGGTTCTCGCTATAAGTGATGGTGAGTCACATATATTACTTCAACCCTTTTCTATAGAATATTCCCTGTGTTTTTGCACCAAATCGTCTATTTTTCTGTGGATGCCTTTCATTATGTTAATGTTAGCTAATTTCTAAAGTTTTTAATCCAAATTTTCTCAACTAAGGTGTTGTTTTAGACGTAATCATTAGCTAGATCTGACTTCACAACGTTTACAGAATAGATAAGGCAATTCACTTTTGACTTCACAATATGCAGATGGGTCATGTTGTACTTGTCCACTTCTTTTGACAATGTGTGTCAACTGTATATGCAGTATGCATTTTATAGAAGGATCTGAAGTTCATACTACATAGTATATACAATTAAGTAACAAAAACCCAAATATAAAACTGTGATATTTAATAGAGATGCATGAAGCAATAAATTTGGCATATTGTTCAATGTTTAGAAGGAAATGTATCTATTCTATTTCTAGAAAACTAATGGAGTATGATGAACCAAAGAAGTTAATGAAGACAGAAGGTTCCCTGTTTGGGCAGCTTGTCAAGGAATACTGGTCTAATCTTCAGACTGCATAATCACATTAAACCTAACAACGTAACCTTTTGTGTCTCTGGCTTGGTACCTTGAAAGCAATGGGAAGAAAATAAGTATATTCAGGGTCTATTTGGGATCCGCTTACTTTGTTAAAATTGAAAACTTTTTGCTGAAAATGTTGTAAATAAAGGTAAAAGTTAGCTGATATAGTGTAGTGAGACCCATAAATAGTACCAAAAAGTGTAGTGGAACCTATGAATAGTAGCAAAAATAAGTTGAATAGTAAAATAAATTGGCAAAATTAATCATACCAAACGGACACTTAGTATTTATAACAGTACAATATCAATGGGGCGAGAGAGAAGAAAAAGAGAATTGGAAGGCTATGTTCTGGGTTGCATAATGTATTGAGACATATTTGAGTAGCACAAATCCTTTTCTCCAAAATTCAATGGATTCCATTAAAACATTAAGAGGCTCCACTTTTATAAACTGCAATCTTCGCCATTTATTAAAGTGGGATTATTCATGTATTCACTTGTTTCCCTGACTGCAGCAATGCTTTGGGGTTGAACCTTAACAATGGCTTTTGCCTTGTCTAAAGTCTCAACAGATTGATGACAATGTCTGAAACTACTATTCCATTCAAAATTAAAGGCTAATAATATCAGCAGTAGTTTCACTCTAGCTAAAACTGAAAATTTTTTGTTAAAAATGCTATAGATATAGCTAAAAAGTAGTTGAAATAGTACAATGAGACTCATAAATAGTAACAAAAATAAATTGAATTGTAAAAAAAACTAGTTTTTTAAGCTAATGGCAAACACAACCTATCTTTGGCATTGGAGTGATGACAAATGGTAGACAAGAAAATGTGATCCATACTCGCATAATCCACAGAGAAAGTTCTTTGTTATACTTGGATAATGTGATTTTGTGTTAAATGATGTGTAGCACTCTTTCCTTCTGTAACTTGTACCCCATTTTTTTGCCAAACTAAGTGTAGATAAATTTTTCTTAAATTACTTACCGTTTTTCAGAATGACATGTATCCTTTTTTTTTTTAATCGCTTGTAGCACACTTTCCATGACTCTAGCATTTTTCATTGAACTACTTGTAGATAATGATGACTGATGAGGTTAAAGGACTTCTATCTTGTAGCCAGGTTTTAAAAATGCAGTAACGGATTTGAATATGGTAAAGAATCTATAGATAGCATATTATAGATAATGTGGTTGTGAAATTTTGCCAAACTCATAATTGGTAAGAATTACTGTAGATTATCAAATAACAGCCCCTTATTGGCAGGTAGGTTATGCTTCTTGTGTGTTTGGATTAGCTTTTCGCTAGAAGTTTATTTACTTATTTACTGAAAGTTGACATAAGTTATAGGTGTACCTATAATATTTTTTAGAAAGTTGTACCAAGCAAATAAGCTAAAAAATTTTCAGTATGATATCGATACCACTAATCAATATTGGAAAATATCCCAAAGATCCAACAGCCAATATGTAATTCTTTTTTTTTATAATTTAATAGTTTACAATAAGAGAGGGGAGATTTGAACTAAGAATGTCTCCATTGAAACACCAGATAGATTGGTGTCAATTGAACTAAAAGGCTCTTCACAATAATACTTGTAGGTTGTAGTATTTTCCACATCATCACTATTAAATGACTAGTAGTTAATTCTAGACTAAGCGATTTTTGTAGCTTTTTTCACATCCCCACCTAGTTTCCTCTGTTTTCACAATCATCATCATTCATCACCACATCATCATCATCACTAATAAGACACTTCTCCAACAAGAAGTTATGTCTCCAATGCAACTCCACCATTTCCTCTCACGCCTTCTTGGAATCCCACCGACACCACTTAGATCTACTCCAGTAAACTAGGAACAAGTAATCTATATCTATATATTACTAAAAGTTGAAGCGTAACATTTATTACTGTTGAGCTCTTATTACGCCACCTCATTGCCACATCAATTGCCACATAATTTTTATTCTTTTTTTACAAAAAAATATATAAATAAATTATTAATTTTATATATTCATCATTGTCGGTTTTAACATCTATATATATATATATATATTTCCTTTTTTATTTCCAATTTTTCTATAATTTTTTTTTTTGACATTCACTTTTTTTTTTAAAAAAAAAATTACACTTTCTTCAATCTTTTTTCTTCCCATACCTTTTCATCTTTCCACTACCCTTTACTTTAATATCACTATTCATCCCTTCGTCTTCCTTTATTTGTCTCTTCTTATTCATTCCCTCTTACTATAAATTTGTCATTCTCTCTTCCATTCTTTGCATGGCTATCTCTCACAAAAAAAGTTATCTCTCTCTCTCTCTCAATGTTTTGGTGGATTTTTATTATTATTGCATCTCCGATTTAGGTT